>NC_073303.1:71213558-71368558 GCF_027595985.1 Sorex araneus
TATTCTCACTTAATTTTCCCTTCTTTGCAAGTCTTCTTATTTTCCATCATTCCTATACTTTTCAAAAAGTCTTGATATGATTATATTTGAATTTTCTACATGACTATCATACTTTTTTGGTTTGCACCTGGCTCTGTGTTCTTGAATCACTGCTGCTTCTTTGGGGGGTCATATGGGATTCTGGATATTCTAACACATGCAAGATAAACATCTCAGATGTTGTATTATGGGTCCATCTGAATGATGTAATTTTTTTTTAATTTTATATATTTTATTTTCATAGAGTAGTGCACAATAGTTCATTGCAGATAATATTTATACACCAATCTCACCATCGAGCACCTTCCCACCACAATAAGAAGGAGCGTGTGAAGGTTGTTGTACTTCATTTCAGAGCCATTGAAGTCCATAGATAAGAGAATACAGGCAAGTATGTTAAAACCAAACAAATGTGTGCTAATTTTGATAAGTAAGAGAGGTAGAGTATAAGAGTATAAGAGGCCCAGGACATTCTGGGTTGCTGTCTTCTGGGAGCTTTAGTTTATAGTCTCTGGATCTTGGCTGTTGATGAGATTACATGGTATCAGGGGGCAGTTTGCAGGCATGACTGCCAAGCTATTAGAAAACTGGGGAGCTGTGGGGAGGAGGCCCAATCCCGATCCAAGAAGGCTTGAAGATCTCAGTCATGGGTCTTGCATACATGGATTTTTCTGCTGGTTCCCACTTGGGTGACTCTCGTCTGAGACTGTGGGGGCTGGCCTTGAGCATGGTGGTGGTTGGGTTCTGAAGGTCTTTGGCTGCCGGGGCTCTGCTTGGGGTGGGGAGAGAAACTCAACCTGCCCCCCTCCAAGGTGCCCCGTTGAAGAAAACCTGGCACAGGGTCAAGACATTCTGACAAATAATGTGATTTTTATATTCTATATAGTTTCAAATTACCTCCTTAGTGCAATAGGCAATGCATGAGTCTCGTATTCTACATAGTACTATGATAAGAAAATCATAGTAAAATATTTCATTAAAAACATAACATATATCGACATGGATTAAAGTTATTTCTCATTGAATGGGAATATAAAAATAGTTTTTCTATATTGTATATCATTGCAATATTAAGTTGAAACTGTTCTTTCTCATGGCCTACATCTACTCAATAGTATGAACTTTTATTCAGATCTTCTCACAGAAATAGGACTTTCATCTTGGATTCTTTCATCTTTCCCATCTTAATTCCTCACTTAGTTTTTTTTAATATCTTTTGAATCCAGGCTTGTTCTTCAAGCTCTTGTTTTTCTCTGACTATGTATGTCACTTGCTTGACTCTGTCTCTTTTTCCGCTCTGGAGAAGCCTATATTCTCTCTTGAAAAAATACTTCCTCTTATTCTCTCCCCTCACATCTTTCTGTGTAAGTTCCATTCAATAAATATGATCTTTCTTCAGTAATAAATATCTTTTGAATCAAAATGAAAAGTATTTTAAATTCATGTTTCTCCATCTTCTCTCTTATATTTAGCCAAATAAGTCATAACTGCTGATTGAGAATATATCTTGAATTGCTTAAAAAGACTTCTTATTTCTACTTCGGCAACTATTAAACAATAGATTCCATCCAGAACATTATTTTTACATCCACATATTATTCCCATTCTCCTTCTAAAACTGCTTCCAATTATTTTTAAGTCAAAGTAGAAAACATTATTATGGCTATCTATAAATATGTGATTTTACACCCAAACAAAACCTTAACCCACCAAATTGAGATTAGGTCATTCCCCTATGTTCACTCCTGCAGGGACATACTGGCCTTCCATCCTACATGGAAATGACTGAATAAAAAGTGTCCTGGTGGGAATAATAGTAAGCTGGTAGGGTGTTTGTCTTGCACTCAGCCTGCCCATGTTCTAACCCTTGTATTCCATATGGTACTCAGAGTCCACCAGGAATGATACTGAAGCACTGAGACAGGGGTAAGTCCCACACACAGTGAGGTATGACCCCCACCAAAAAAAAATCTGAGAGAAGTTAGTAAAAGTTTGGGAGGAACAAAATAAAGAAAAAATATAAATAGCAAGTAAGATATTAATTTATGACTCAGAAATATTTTAGTCTACAGTATCTTTGACATGTGAATCATTCCTAAAATCACCCCCTCTTGAGACAAGATAACCTGTATGGGTTATGAAATCATGGGAATTTCCATTTTGTTTCAAGTATGCAGAAAGGCACTCCAGGAGGAGAGAAATTCTACAGAGAGCAATGTTTGAATGGCTGGCATTAAAGACAATCAAGGCCAATAAAAGATAATAGTAAAATAGGCAAAATATTATGAGACCAAGACCTAAGGATAGTAAAAAGAAGGACCAGGAATACTGTCAAACAGTTGGAAGCCTACATCAAGTGCTGGGGAAGAAGTCAGAGAAGTCAGTTGGCATAAAGAAGGGAGCACCATGACAAAGACAGTTGGAAATGACCACTCTGGATAAGAACTGCATGCTTAAAACAGGCAAAGGAACAAACATGATAACTTCTCAGTAAATGTATTGCACCGTAATGCCCCAGATGGGGGGGGAGAGAGAGAGAGAGAGAGAGAGAGAGAGAGAGAGAGAGAGAGAGAGAGAGAGAGAGAGAGAGAGAGACGGAAAGAAGGAAAGCGTCTGCCATAGAGACAGTCTGGGGTGAGAGTGGCTGGAGGGAAACTGGGAACATTGGTGGTGGGAAATGTACACTGGTAGAAGAATGGGTGTTGTAACAATGTATGATGGAAACCCTACCATAATCACTTTTGTAACTCTGTATTTTACAATGACTCAAAAATTAAACAACAACAACAACAACAACAAAGTTAACCTGAGCTCCTATTTGACCCAGCAATACTATTTCTGGAAATAAAACCTGGGAACCCAAGAACACATAGCAAAAATGTTATCTTCACTAGATATTCATTGTAGCAACATTCACAATAGCTATAATTTAAAAACAACTGTAGTGCCTGAGAACAGACGTCTGGTTAAAGAAACCACGGTACATCTACACAATGGAATACTATGCAACTGTTAGTAAGAATGAAGGTTTGATGTTTGCTTATAAATGGATTAATATGGAGAGTACCATGTTAAGTGAAATGAGTGGGAAGGAAAGTAACAGGTATAGAATTACTGCATCCATTTGTGGGATACTATCTTATGAGACCAATATCCAAGGTGAGGTTACACAAGGGTCAGGAGGACAGGTCAGTGGTTGGAAGCTTAACACAAGAGTGTGTGTGGGTTGGTTAAGGGATATACCTGATAACCTTTCATTATCTGTATTGCAGTCTATAAGGCCAAAAATGGAAGAAAGAAGAGAGAAAGAGAGAGACAGACAGAGAGACAGAAAGAAACAGAGACAGAGAAGGAAGAAGTTAGGGAGGGAGGGAAAAAATGCCTAGGAGCAAGCAGTGGGACAGTGGTTGAGGGGGTTTGGGAGGGAAACTGGAACTACCAGTGTTGGGAAAAGCACACTGGTGATGTTGGACAATTATATGACTTAAATTCAATAGTAAAAAAAAATTTAAATGTGTTTATCATTATGATTCAATTAAAAAATGGAAAAAAGAACAAAAATATTGAAATTAAAAAAGGCAAAATATATTCTAAGTACATCAACAACAGTACTGGCTTTTGTGCCTGATATTTTAGATTATTCTTGAAGGTTTCTTTTGTGTGTAGCTATATCCTTCTATTCTATTCCCATCAAATAACCATGTCTTGGGTTGATTTAATCTTTAGCACTGTAGCACTGTCATCCCATTGTTCATTGATTTGCTGGAGTAGACACCAGTAACATCTCCATTGTGAGACTTGTTACTGTTTTTTGGCGTATTGAATACAACACGGGTAGCTTGCGAGGCTCTGCAGTATAGGCAGGATACTCTTGGTAGTTTGCCGGGCTCTCTGAAAGGGACAGAGGAATTGAACCTGGGTCAGTCACGTGCAAGGCAAATGCCCTACCTGCTGTACTATCGCTCCAGTCCAACCTTTAACCTTTACTATGGATTTTTAAGTTGAGACATTAAACTAACTACAAGTTAAAGATAAGGAGGAAAAAGGGGGTGTGAAAAAAGAGAAAAAGCTAGCACTTCTATCATTCTGGTGAGAAATCAGTATTAATGACTTTTTTCTGATGACAGAATTAAACTTGAAAGGTAGTTGTACAGATACGGACTACATATTTACTTTAATTTTGAACATATGAGATATGATGGGCTAGGAAGTCATCAAAATGTTGTTGACTAGAGCTCCTAAAAGCATATGAGCAAATGATAATAAAGTTGCAAATAATTAGGACCTGCCAATAAAGCATTAAGTATGATTTGAATAATTTGAAAAGCACATAGCTCGAGTGGACAAAAACATAAAAATAAACACACTAACATGTGAATGAATTCAATTTGGTTGGACAAAAAATATAAAAATAGACACATTAAGATATGAATGAGATATTTCTATAATCAAAATAAGGCTTCACGAAACCAATAGTTTTCACACTAAGGAACTAGGAGAGAGTGTAGAAATGGCAACATTAGAAGGATATGGGGGTCTTGGAAACAACCAAAAGAAACACATCTGACATCAAAAACTAAAGTTTATAAATGTTTAAACTATATGACCAAAGTCACACACTTTTAAGCAACCAAGAATTGTTTGGGGTACTCCTTTTATGTTATCTTATACTGTTTTTTTTTAAATTATCATTTTAAAAAAATCAAATCTTACAGCTTCCCTATTTAACTATGATTATAACGTAAACTTGACTCACAGATGATGGTTTTAAATCTATCAACAGGTATCTCTTAGATCGTAGAAATGATTTTATTCAGACTTACCCACCATTGTCTAAGTAGTTTTTCTGGAAGACAAATCTGATTATTTGTTTATATACATATATATTGGTTTATATATTTATTTTTATTGAATCACTGTGAGATACAGTTACAAAGCTTTAAAGTTTGAGTTTCAATTATATAATGATCAAACACCCATCCATCTACCAGCATACTTTCTCCACCACCAATGTCTGCAATATACCCTCGTTTCCCACCCACCCCTGCCTCCATGGCAACCAATTTTCCATACCCTCTCTCTACTTTTGGGCATTATGGATTTCAATACAGATGCTGAGAGGCTCTCATGGTTTATCTACTTTCAGCACACATCTCCCATCCCAACCAATCCTTCCAACCATCATTGTAAGTCCATGGTTTAAACTGAATCAGTGGGAGCCAGAGTTAGTACAGAGGTTAAAGCAGATGTGTTGATCTCTGTTGGATCTCCAGAACCATGTGGTCCCTTAAACTGCTGGATGTAGCCCTGGTAGCTCCCAGTATCCCAGGGGCTAGAGAGAATTGCCTTCTTAGACTTTTGCAGTGAGCCACCATCGCATTGGCTGAATCACCAGGAGTGGTCCTCAAATCCCTGAGCACCCTTTGGGAGGCACAAAAATGAATAAACAATAAAACTCCTTAGTAGATGTCAATCTTCCCCAAGATAAAGCATAAGTACACACATATAATTAATTTTCTCCTAGACTTATTGTGCTTTAAGTAGTTATTAATAGTTAAAACTCGTTCTACTAAATCTATGGATAAAATGGAGATTCAAAATGTAATGTTCAAATCTTTTCAAGATTACATATTGCAATATCTCTTACAATAAAAAACTAAGAAGTTGTGGGGCTGTAGTAATATATAGTACAGCGGGTAAGATGTTTGACTTGTATGTGGCTGACACAGAGTTGATCCTCTGCATCCCGCGTGGTCACCCGAGCACTACCAGGAGTAATTCCTGAATGCAGAGCCAGGAGTTACGCCTGAAAATCAACAAGCATGGTCCCAAAACCCAAAAAGAAAAGAAAAGATCACTATGAAAAAACTAAGACTTTAATTTAATTTAACTAAATTATCAGGAACTGCTTCTGAGAAGAATTGTTTAAGATATAGAGTATATAGAGTGAATAGGAGTTAGCTAAGCAAGGATTCCAGAAAAACAAAAACAAACACTGTTATCTTAAAGAGCATTGATAAAGTATATATGGTGGAGTAAGAAAAAGGAACAGAAATATTATTCTGCACTGGTTCAAATAAGCTATTTCCTCTTCCATTTTTTTTATCTTGATCCTTCTACTTTCCCTTTCTTTCTTGGACACTTTCCCATCTCCTTTTGTCTTTTGCATTTGTTATTATGTCTTTTTAGGGCTGGCGCGATAGCACAGCAGGTAGGGCTTTTGCCTTGCATGAGGCTGACCCTGGTTCAATTCCTCCGCCCCTCTCAGAGAGACCAGCAAGCAATCGAGTGTATCTCGCCCGCACAGCAGAGCCTGGCAAGCTACCTGTGGCATAGTTTTTTAATACAAAAATAGTAACAACAAGTCTCACAATGAAGATGTTACTGGTGCCTGATCGAGCAAATCGATGAGCAACGGGATGAAAGTGACAGCAAATTATGTCTTTTTAAAGTAAATATTATTCTACCACATAATTACTTTTATCACATTGCTTTAAGCAACTTGTCTTTATGTTCTAAGATGGAGTAAATATCTCTTTCTCTAAAGCCTGTGTTTCAATAGTTCAGAACTGTAACTAACAATTTCAAAATATCAGGGCTCAGCATGATGATGTATATGTCTCTCATAAACATACAACATACATGACTCTGAATGTTATTATGAGGACCTTTTTGCTAAGTGGTGACTAAGGATTTTGACTTATTGCAAATTCTGTCTTCATGATTGTTTGTTTTAAATTAATGATGAGAAATATGAGAGTAGAGTAACATAGAAGAGGGTTTAAAAAAAAAAAAAAAGATCAGACTTGGAAATGACATGAATCATGCCAGCCCAAAGTCATCCAGCCAAAAGTTTGTTCTTGGAATCTGATAACTACAGAGTGCCACTAGAAACAATTAGACATTGCAAATTAGACATTCTGAAACATTTCTTTCTCTTGTTCAACAAATTCTCATTTCAACTGTTCTCTCATAAATAGGAGGATAATCAACTCTTCTCTAACAGAGAAACTTGCTTTCCTTTTTTTTTTTTAAAATTTTATTGAATCACTGTGAGATGAGCTCCATGCTTTCTTGTTTCGGTTACAATCACACAATGATCAAACAACCATCTCTCCACCAGTGCACATTCCCTACCACCAATATCTCTGGTATACCTCCCCTTTCCCACCCTCCCCCTGCCTCCATGGCAGACAATATTCCCCATACTCTCTTTCAACTTTGGGGCATTATGGCTTGCAACACAGACACTGAGAGGTCATCATGTTTGGTCAATTATCTACTTTTGGCATAAGTCTCCCATCCCGACTTATTCCTCCAGCCATCATTTTCTTAGTGATCCCGTCTATATTCCATCTGCCTTCTCCCCTCCGCTCATGAAGCAGGCTTCCAGCTATGGGGCAATCCCCCTGGCCCTTGAATCTACCGTCCTTGGGTGTCAGCCTCATGTGATGTTATTCTATACTCCACAAATGAGTGCAGTCTTTCTATGTCTGTCCCTCTCTTTCTGACTCATTTCACTTAGCTTTGATCTGTGGGGGACTGGAATTGAGGCACACCTCAGGCACCAAAAAAAACTTACTTTCTATACTATCACTGTATCTACTTCAAAATACAGGATCTTTGAGCGAGGTGTTGTCCCAAATGTCAGATATGAATTTGTCCCCAATAGTCTTTTAGTATATGAACTAAGAGTTCTAACAGGTTTAATGCATATTTGAGGGAGCACAATATAGCTGCTTTCATAGAGATAGGATAGAAGGAAGGTGTGTGCAGTTTGGGAATATTGTCAAGTGTTCAATGTATTGCTATAGAAACTATACAAATGGAGGGAACAAAAGGAGGGAGCAAGGAAGGAGGAAGGAATTATTTTGGAATAACATTAAGTTATCACATCTTAAAATAGCATTTACTGTTAAAATTAAACACCAAAATATGATTTGTTTTGCTTGCTTGTTAAAATACATTGTCCCTCACTGAATATATATAAATTGGGTCACTGTCCCTGTCATCCTGTTGCTCATCAATTTGTTCGAGCGGGCACCAGTAACGTCTTTCATTGAGAGACTTATTGTTACTGTTTTTGGCATATCCAATACGCATGGGTAGCTTGCCAGGCTCTGCCGCATGGGCTCCATACTCTCGGTAGTTTGCTGGGCTCTCCGAGAAGGGTGAAGGAATCGAACTCAGGTCGGCCTCATGAAAGGCAAACGCACAACTGCTGTGCTATCGCTCCAGCCCATATATAGGGTATTCTCATTATTTATATTTCATTGAAAAAGAATATTAATAAAACATTTAAAGCAACTGTCTCAATTCATAGACATCTTGAGTTGGACCCGTGTCTTAGTTCTTGTCTGAACCAAGAATTACAAGTCCTTGGACTAATAGTGGCTCTGCATAAGATCCTGTGCATCACATATGTGAAGTTCTAGATAGGATTCCAGCTAAGACCGCCAATAAAAAAATAATAAAAATCTTCTACCTCTTGTGTGGTAATTTAAGTATCCAAAGAACCACCTGACTTATCATTTATTATTTATAAACTACATTGTAATATCTAAGATTTCAAAATACTCCTAAGAATAATAAAATTTGAAAAATTTTAAAAGAATCTATGCTATAATGCTACTGAAAATATATTCAGTTCTAATCTAATAATTCATGACTCTGAATACACAAAGAATTTCAAATTTTCACATGGTTGAAACTTAGGTACATAAGATTTTAATTTTCATCATTATAGAACCATAAGAATATTGTAACTAGGCAATATATAATTTGAAATAGTGCAGCTGGTAGGTCGTTCGCCTTGCACGCGGCTGACCCGGGTTGATTTCTCCGCCCCTCTCAGAGATCCGGGCAAGCTACCCAAAGTATCCTGCCTGCAGGGTAGAGCCTGGCAAGCTACCCATGGCATATTTGATATGCAAAAAAAAAAAAAGTAACAACAAGTCTCACAATGGAGATGTTACTTGTGCCCACTAGAGCAAATCGATGAGCAACAGGATGACAGTGATACAGTGAGACGGTTATGCAGTGATTTTATTGAGCTCTTGCATGTAATGAATAGGCCATCCAAAGTTGGCCTCATACTTATATAATCCACAAATTAATATTTTTTCTGTCCATAATTTCCCCTAGAAATATAAGGGGCATTTCTGACTAAACGTAAAAGTAAACTAGAGCATTTTTTTTCATATAAAGAACAAACAAAATTTTATACTCTAAAATGATAAATTAGATAAAAAACTGGAATATTAAAAAATATTATCCCCTAGATTGTCATACTAAGTAAGGGTGAAATGGGTTGCTTAAAGAATTTTTTCCTCACCTTTCAAAGTGAATATGGAGATCAAGCCATGCTGAGTAAAATGAGTCAGAGGAGATAGATATAGAATCACTGCATTCATTTGTGGGATATAAAAAATTAATAAATAGTGTGAGACTGATGTCCATAAATAGTATGAGACTAATATCCAAGGCCAGGGAAAACAGGAGCCAGGAAGAACGGGTCAATCCTTGGAAGCTGCCACAAGTGTGTGGGTGGCAGAGGACAGTTAGGATAGAGAATGGACCAGTCTGACAATAAGAGTTGGAAATGATGACTCTGAACAAGAACAGAGTGTTCAAAGTAGGTAAAGGGATATAAATGGTAACTTTTAAGTATCTGTATTGCAAACTGCAATGTCCAAAAGAAGAGATAGACAGACAGACAGACAGACAGACACAGACACAGAGAAACAGAGACAGAGATAGAGAGACAGAGACAGAGAGAGAATGAGAGAGAGAAAGAGAGAAAGAATAAATGTGCCATCCATAGAGTGGGCGGGGGTGGAGGGTGATGGGAACATGGGGGCAGGAAATGTACAGTATTGTTGGGATGGGATGGGTATTAGAACATGAAATGACTAAAATCCAATCATCAACTTTGAAATTTTATCTCGCTGTGATTCAATTTTTTAAAAAATGAACATTTATAAACATTTTTTCAATAGTTGCATTTTTATATTGAAATATAATTGTGCCTTTCAATTTTACTGTCACTCTCATCCCATTGCTCATCGATTTGCTTGAGCGGGCACCAGTAATGTCTCCATTGTGAGACTTGTTGTTAATGTTTTTGGCATATCTGATATGCCACAGGTAGCTTGCCAGACTCTGCCGGGCAGGTGAGGTACTCTTGGTAGCTTGCTGGGCTCTCGAGAAGGGGGCGGAGGAATTGAACCCGGGTCTACTGCATGCAAGGCAAATGCCCTACCCGCTAGGCTATTGCTCCAGCCCTCAATTTTACTATTTTCACAAAACATTCTGTTTTTTACATTCATATTCAATAGAACAATGCACTACTTTCATAACCAGATTTTCTCCCCATTGACCTTGTAGTGATACCTGGAAAACTTAGTGTTCTGCTATCACAAATATAAATTTGTTTTTTCCCAGAAGAATGTACACAATTGCAATTGTGTTTCTTGATAGTATATGTTTCCTCTGTGATGCATTAATGCATTTGACTAGCATATTTTTTCTTGCATTTAGAATTTGTGATTTAAAAAGCAAATACAGCAATTAAACGCCCAGAAGAAATCCCTCATCAAATTAAAATCAGCTGGCAAATTTGAACCTTAGCTAATTAACTGCTCTTATAAATTTTTCTGAGAAATGAACTCAATTTAAACTTAATTAAATTAAAATATACTGTGAAATCTGATAGATCAAACCCATTAATTTCAGTTCATTTATTACAATCCAGTTGACTCATGTTCTTACCTGATATACCTCTCACTTCAAGCGGTTCTGCAGTTAACATTGAATAGAAATCTTATTCACTAATAAGTGCCAGTCATTATAAGTTGACCTAATAAAATTGTATATTTCACTGTTTAAATTAAAGCATTTTAAAAACGTGAAAACACAATTAGTGCTTACCTCTTCAAAGTATATAAAATGTTCTTCTCAAACTGAAAACTATTTTGAGTACACATCTTCATTCACCTGATTACTATAATAATTTTACTGTGCTGGATGAAACAAAGAATATTTCCAAACATTTTTTTATTTTCCTTCAGAATTCTTTCTGGTACCAGACTTTATTTCTGTGCTTTGGTACTTTTATCCTTATGTAGATTTTAACTTGCTACTATCTGTAAAAAAGAAAAAAAAGTATTAAATTCTGCTTGACAAGATTATTTTCAATTTTTTGCCGCTATATTAAACTTACAGCAATTGCCAAATTATCTACATAGAGGCTAACTGGGACAAAAGAGATATTACAGCTAGTACTAGCTAGTACTACTAAAAGAGTTCTTGCCTTGCACACAGCCAACATGGGTTTGATCCCCGGAACCATGTATGCTCTCTCTAGCTTGCCAAGAGTGATCTTTGAGCATAGCCAGGAGCCAGCCCTGAGCACCACCAGGTATGATCCAGCAACCACTATATATTCAACTTTGATTTATAAATGATGAAAAAAATACTGTCAATGTTTTTTAATATAATATTGAATAGATGTTCTCTCTATACATAGAGTGTCTCTCTATATATGTATTATAAACAGATGCTAAGACTATACATATCTATATTTGTATATATATAGAGAGAGAGAGAAAGAGAGAGAGAGACAGACAGACAGAGTGATAGAGATAAAGACAAAGAAAGACAGTGGGTAATCAAAAACCAATAATGCTAAGTGACAAATTAAGGTGTCAGAATCATAAAAGCTGTACTATTTTAATCTAAACTAGAAAAAATTGTTTGCATAATGTTTTTATATTTATCCAAATTTTTACCAAATTTTAAATTTTTATTAATGTTCAATAACATGAACATTAAGTGAGAATATTTATCAATAAGCTAACATGATAAACTTTAAAAGATCTAAGTATTTAAAGACTCATTAGTATAATAACTAGTATGTAAAAAAGACTGTATGTTGGGGCTGGAGTGATAGAACAGCAGGTAGGGTGTTTGCCTTGCACGCAGCCAACCCGGGTTCAATTCCCAGCATCCCATATGGTCCCCTGAACACCAAAACGGGTAATTCCTGAGTGCAGAGCCAGGAGTAACCTCTGTGCATCGCCAGGTGTGACCCAAAAAAGCAAAAAAAAAAAAGACTGTTGTTTGTAATACATATGTACATTAGAGCTGAAGCAAACCATTTTTATTTTTATTGATTATGTGAAAAATATTGCAACTATAAAAAAATTACAAGTTTCAAACCATCTTGAATTTAAAGTGATATTATATAAGACTGTATTACTAACATAAGCCTTCAGGACAATTTTCCTTCACTCTTTGAAACAGATGCTAAGACAATAATGTTCACACATGTTGGTTATTTGTCTCTTTTACAGAGAAAATGAAAATTTATAATGTTTGGTGCGTGGAAATTTTTCACTGCATGAAGCTTATATTTAGACTCATAAAGGAATATTAAGTGTAACTTCCAAACACTTTAACTACAGATATAGTTTTTACTTTCAATTCATCAGAGTAAATTTCTTTTAACATCAGCAGAAAAAGAACACATAGAATAGAAACCGTAAGTACATAGTAACATTCTCTATTTCCAATTTCATACCAAATATGAAAACAAAGCAAATAAAATCATATGAAACCAAACTTAAGAACCCATAATTTAGTTACTCCACTACAGGATGGGTTTATGTAATTCTAAATTTAAGCTTTAAATATAATTTTCAAAGTCTATAAAGAAATTCTTTCCATGAAAGTTACAGGGCCTTGAACCAAAGGTCTTAGTAAGGACACTTAGATGAAATATGAACAATATTTTATGATATCATATATTACTTTTTTACTCACCCAATGTGTTCAACTTTGTTTTTTGAATGCTGAAAAAATATTTTCAATGTTTTTGCTTTAACATAATATTGAATAAATGCTGTGAATTATGTCTATCTGTTTTAAGATTGTTTTATCTTTATTTTAATGAGATAACTAAAATGAGCAATATTATCAGCACTTTGTCCAGAAAATTAAGTACATAACAAATTATTAAAAAATTAAAATTAAAATTAAGTTAAACATGTTTAAAAATAAAGATAAATTGTTGTAATTAGTTGACTAGAAAAGCTTTTAGAATCGTTAATATGTGGTGCTAATATATGTAAAGTATTTTTTTAAGATTTAAAGCCTGAAGAAAAACACTCTTATTTTTCAAAACTTATTTTTTTTTGCTATAACTAAAGATTGTCAATGTACAAAGATCAAATCTTGTACTGAGAGTCTAATTGAATAATGAATCTAAAGTTTGTGATTTTAACACAGAGGTAAATTCAGACTATTAACAAATACTTACATATCCTAGGATTCGTAATTGGTTTATTTTTCAGAAAATTTGTACAAAAATCTTTACTTGTTTATCTATATATTTAAGCAGTAAGTTTCTAAAGTATAAAATATTGACAATTTTCTCATACAATGTCTGATAGAAGAAATATGATGTATGTTTATTTGGGTTTTAATTTTTAGAAGCAGGCTATAACTTACTATGCAGTGGAAATGATTTGCATAGACAAGTAGATTATTCATTTATAGTGTGCACAGTATATTTTATAACATGATTATTTATTTGAGTCAAACCAAGAGATATGGACTCTAAATACGCCTGTCATTGAGTATGAGGTGAACTTACAAGGTATAGGTCAGCATAATTTTTTTTTTTTTTTTTGCTTTTTTGGGTCATACCCAGCAATGCTCAGGGGTTACTCCTGGCTCTTCATTCAGGAATTAGTCCTGGCGGGGTCAGCATAAATTTTCTTTTCTGAATTATGGTTCCTAATCCATAGTAAAAAAATTATGAACTTCCTGATCTTTATTAAGATCATGGAATTCAAGGAAATTTGAGCTCTATGTGCTTTAGTAATGTTTTGTTTTGTTTTGTTTTTTAATGGAGTCATAGTAGTTCAACACTATACTGGCAATATAGAAGTTTCCAGTCAAGGTGAATAGTAAGTGGTGAGAGCTTCTAACTGGAATGATCAGAGCAACAGGCAACAAGAACACCAAGGATTGTGGTACAGTAGAGATCAAAGGGGTGAGAAGTAGACTCTAATCCAGTCCAATGAAACAAAGAAAAATTTCAGCAATATCTTATTTTATAAGATTATTCACTGCCAGATCTCACACACAAAAAGGCATAGAGAAAAAAAGGAGGAAGTGAGGGAGGGAGGGAGGGAGGGAGGAAGGGAGGGAGGCCTGAAGGAAAGAAGGAGGGAAAGGAAGAAAAACAAAGACAGAGAAGGGATGAAAATTGGGAAAGAAGAAATATATCACCATATACAGTAAGATGATAAATAATACATATTAAGTCCTAAAGGTTTTATCAAAATACAAAAAGGAAGCAATATACCTATCTAATAATATGGCAGGCTACTAAATTAATATACAAAACTCTGTTGCATTTCTATATATAGACAAAGAAATAAACGGAAAATAAATTTTAAAGTTCCATTTGCAATTTGTGTCATAAAACCAAAAACCCAACTACAAATCAACTTTACAGAGAAGTTGAATTTTTTATACACTAGGTTCCATGAATTATAATTAAGAGAAATAGAAGATGATATAAATGATTTTTTAAATGTTTTTTGCTCAAGGATTAGAATAGCATTTCACCCAAAGCATTACTCACATTTAACTTAATCCCTAGTAAGTTCTGACATTCTTCAAAGAACTAAGTTTTGTGTTGACCCAAACCTCTCCAGAAAAGCCAACGCAGCTCTGAGAATTAGAAGATAAGAGGCATTGCACCACTAACTTTAAGCTATACTATAAAATTATAGCAACCCAAACAGTGTGGTGCTGGAATTCTATCAAACAAATAACTAGAATTGAGATAACTGAAATAATCCATCTAATTTCTAATAAAGGAATGAAGATCATCAAATGGAGAAGGGAAGGAGTCTTCAAGAAACAGTGCTGGAAAAACTGGCGAGACATATGCAAAAAGAACAAAATTGGACCACTTCTTACACTATGCAGAAAATTTAACTCAAAATGGATTAAAAAGGCAGATGTTAGAAATTAATCTAGGAAAAACACTGAAGAGAGCAACAATATTGGTTTCAAAGGTGTGTTCAATGATTTTGCGTGCTTCTTACCTGCTTTTAAAAAGCACTTATTTCTTTTTAAAAGCACTATTTCTTTCTCTTCTACTTCTAGCATTTCTATTATTCTTATGTTGCTCTTGCAAATAGGGTCAATTGGTTCTTGCATTGTTTCTCTTGAAAGCCCTCTTGATTTTTTCTGTTCTTCTAGCTGAATAATTTGTGTTATTATCTTCATGGTCACTGATTGCTTCCTCCACTTGATCTATTCTATTCTCATAGACATCTATAGCTCTTTCATCTACTTGAGATCTCACTATCTGATCTTCTTTTAATTTAAAGAATGAATTTCGATCTTTTGTTCATAAATTTTATTTTTAAGCTTATTCACATGTTTAGTTTTGTTGCATTGCTTTCACTTTTCTAAGTTCTCTAATATCCCTCTGACTTGCTTTTCTGAGTTTTCTTTTATCTCTGATATTCTTTATTACTGCAATTTCGAACTCTCCATCTAAGAGGGACACAAAATGTTCCATGTATTGGAAATTTCATTCTGGAGAGTTCTTTTTTGCTTTTGATGTTCTATTCCCTTGACATCACAAGTTGTCCTGTGACATATTTAATTTGTTCAATTTTGCTCCTTTTTATTTTCCTGGTTTTTTAAAAAAACACATCAAAAATTTATAGCATTGGTATACTTTTACTTTTCCAGCTTTCAGAGAGGGGACTTTACTTGATTTGATTTTATATTTATTGATCTATACTGACTGGGTAGGTATTTTGACTCACAGCAGTATCTACAAAGTGCAAATATACTGTTCCCTGCAATTATAGTTGTTCCATTAGTGTTATGGGCAAGGCAGGGAAAAGAGTGGTGATTACATGTCAGGGTGCAGTTTAATCGAATGGGTCAGCCTCTAAATATTCTTGGGGAATACTTGTTTGTGTTTGTGGCACAATCAGCAGTCCTCCTATTTGGAATCCCAGATCTGTTTGCGTTCATGTTACTTCATTAAGGCAGTACCAGCCTCTTTGGACAGGGACAGTGAATTTAGTGTAGAGCACTTCCTTTGTTGACCTTCTTGCAGTGTCCTGGCCTTTGTAAAGCTCACTGGCTTTTCTGTCTGTATTTAGCTGGGTAGAGACCGATTTTACAGTTTTCTTTCTCATTTCCTCAGTGCCTCCTGGTGGGCCAGCAGCTCTGATTTCTGTCTCTCCCTCAGACCCCAGTCTTGATGTGTTTCTACCAACGTTCTGATAAATATCGATTGAATTCTCTTGGCATTCTCGTTGGCGTCTGAGGTGTGCACCAGATGTTTCTCACCCAAAGCAGTGGGATTCTTGGCACCATACATTTCTGCTTGGCTGTCAATCATTACTCTTGAGAGCAAGATAGGGAATATCTTGTATCGCTATCTTGCTGACATATAGAAGAATTCTTAACATAAAGAATTAATCTAGTAGCAGGTAAGTTTAGACATTTAAAATTTCCAAGAAACATCAAATTTAATACTAGTATTGAACATTAAACACACGACCATTTGTATAAAAAGATTTAATGATATTTCTATGCCTTGATTAAACATATGTGGTGTACCTTTGAAAAAGTAGATAAAAGATAAAAACATGTGAAAATAATACATAGAGTAATTTTTTAAACTTTTTAATGAAATACCATGAGATAGAATTACAGACTTACACACTTTTGTGATTATGTTTCAGTCATTCAATGGTCAAGTACCCATCCCTCCACCAGTGCCCATTCTCCACCACCAATTTTCCCAGTATCCCTCCCACCATCCCCACCCCATTCTCCGCCTCCCACCCCCTGTGCCTCTTTTACTCTCTCTCTCCTTTTGGGTGTTTTGGTTTGCAATACGGGTAGTAAGTTCTTTGGCCTATAGTCTAATTTGACTTGGAGGTCCAAGGGAGGCCTCCAAGCATCCTTTGCTTGATTGTCCCTTCTCTATCTCAGCTGCCTTTTCACCCAGCACGTGAGGCTGGCTTCCAAGCTGTGGAGGAATCCTCCTGGCCCTTATCCCTACTATTCTTTGGTGTTAGTCTCCCATTATGTTACTTTATATTCCACAAATGAGTGCAGTCATTCTAGGCCTGTCCCTCTCTTTCTGACACATTTCACTTAACATTATAGTCTCCATGTTGATCCACTTATATGCAAATTTCATGGCTTCATCTTTTCTAAGAGCTATAGTAATCTTAGTGGTGAGAATAAACTATTGCTAATTTTATATTACTGTCTGTCTAAAAAAATAATAATAGGACAAAAACAACTTTAACAATGTAGAATGATAGACATATAAGAATATATTATGCAGTATTTATTTAAATATAATTTATAACAATAATGATTTATACATATATGAATGCTGCTGGGGTCATTGGTATGACCCCTGTGGAAAACAGTATGGAGAGTTCTCAGTAAACTTAAAATTGAACTGCCATCTGACCCAGCAATCCCACTCACAGACATCTACCTCCAGGACATAATTATTCTCTCAAAAGGACATGCTCACCATTATTCATTGCTGTACTCAGTACAGTAGATAAGATATGAAATCAACCTTGGTGTTAATGGCAGATGAATGGATTATGAAGATGTGGTATATATACACAATGGAATACCGAGCAGCTGCAAGGAACACTAAAATCATGTAACTTGCTGCAAACTGGTTGGGACTGGAAGGCAATCAAGTTTAGTGAAGTAAGCCAAAAGAAGAAAGAAGCAGGATGAGCTCTTATTTGTAGTATACAGAATACTGTATGAGGGAATATTGTAAAGGGGGATGTCTAGATCATCCCTGACCCCGGTGTTTAAAGAGGAGGACAACGAAGGAAAGAAATCAAGAGGGAAGAAGAGAAGGGGAAGCAATGGGTGAACAGGCACCAGGGCTTCAGACTCCATTTAACTTTCAGCAAGGCACACCATTGAGGGAGTATTCTATCTTAAAAAAAAAAAAAGCTAACTTGGGTATCTCATTTAGTACATCTCTGTTTTTCAAATTTTTTAATCTACTGTCTCTACAACAAATATGCTAGCTATCTCTGGGTCTACCTTAAGAAGCTGACTGTATTTTGTATAGCTATGTAGCTATATTCTAAGTATAAACATATCATCTCAAAGTACAAATGTGGCAAGTTGTGAAAATTATTATTTTTTTAATTTTATTGAATCACCATGTGGAGGGTTACATAGTTCTCAGGATTATGTCAGTTATACAATACTCAAACACCCTTCCCTTCACCAGTGCCCATCTTCCATCACCAACCCCCCCAGTATACCTGCCGCCCCCTCCCACCTCCACAGTCCCCACCCTTGTAAGTGATAAGATTCACTTCATTTACGCTTTATCTCGATTACATTCCATGTTTCAACACACAACTCACTACCGTTGTTGGGGTTTCCCCCAAAAAAGAAAAAGACAGTCCTATTGCCAAGGAGGCATTTGATAGTTCTACATTGCTAAGAATATAGAGATATTAAGTCCCGCTGTTTGTTACATAACTTTTCTTTTTCCCCCTTGCCCCGCGCCACCGAGTTCACGCCTGTTTAGTAATCGCCACGCTGCCTGACAAAGGGAAAAAAACCGAAAAGGAAGGTTATTTCCCGTCATCAGCAGGCGTGGGGCTCTGGCTTAGTTGATAGTCTAGTAGAGTGTCTGCAAGCAGTATCTGGAACCAAAGGTCTTGCGCTGGTTCGGCTCCGGCTCGAGATTCCACCAGCGTCCCACTGTTCCATGTACATAATTTTTCCCCTTATATCCCATTCCCACGCCACCAGGTCTGTTTGCTTAATGGACATCACACTATGGTTGGCGCCACGAAGCGTTTCTTCCCGAGAAAGAAGGATATTTCTTCTCAGCCGGCGTGGGGATATAGCTTAGTTCAGTCTAGAGAGATGGCTACCACTTTGATTGCCTTCAATATTTCAGCAACAGACTTACTATTCTTGTTAGGACCTCCCACAAAAGTCCGGCCCATTAAAAGCGAACCATTACATATTGCTGATGCTAAGATGACATTAGGTCGCGCGGTTTTGGGTTTCTGTATAAAGTCCAGGGAAAGTACAACCAGAAATAACATCACTACAAACTTTTACCCTTTTATGGTGCTCATAAGATGGAGAAACCTAGAGAGAGGCTCGGCGTCTCCATTTTGCGCTCAGAAAGCCGCGGACCCTGCGCTGTGCTCGGGAGGAAGGGGTTGAGAGAGAGAGGTTAAAAGAATTGGGGGATGCCCGGTTTCCACTGTTTCAGCCCGCCGTGGGTTCTCCGATCCCGTGCCGGAATTAGTTCAGTGGGCTGCTTGGAGTCCAAGGGTGCTTCCTTGGGCTCTTCCATCATGCTCGCTCCGCAGCAGGGTCCAAAGGAAGTTGTGAAAATTATTATTATTGCTGCTTTGCTTAGTTACTGGAATGACTTTGCTTCTGGTCAGGTGAACAAATCTATGATATCATCAGGATTAAAATGGTGATAAGCTATAGTAATTTTTCTAAGCCTATAATCAAATCGCAACCGCATGACCTCTAATTGTCTAGTTCTCTCTCTCGGAGAATCCAGCAAGCTACGGAGAGTACCCTGCCCTCAAGGCAGAGCCTGGCAAGCTCCCTTGGCACATTAGATATGCCAAAAATAGTAACTGATGAGTCTCATTCTCCTGACCCTGAAAAAGCCTCCAATGCGGCACTATTGGGAAGGGCGAGTAAAGAAAGGTTGCTAACATCTCAGGGCTAGGAAGAATGGAGACATTATTGGCGCCCGCTCGAGCAAATGGATGAACAACGGAATGACAGTGATGACAGTGACAGTGATACATATGTGAATATATTTGTGTATCCTATCTATTAAAATATAGAAATAAAAGACAACTAAGTAGCAATGGTCTTTACCATTACAAAGAATTTGTTCTAGAGTTTTATTGTCCACACAAGGATATACAAAACAGATGTTTATTGTATCAGGAAATGACTGATTCTTGATCTTATCAGAAAATATCATGATGTGGGTATAGTATTCTATCATCCTATTATACCAAAGACTAAGGAAGGAATATAACAAGAATTCCCTATCAGGTTGAGATCTTTGCTACAACCTATTCTCTCTCCAGGGCATTTGGCATAGGGTGGAATAGAGAAGGAAACACATCTGGTTAATTATTTTTAATATTATTTATTGTATCTAGAGTGGGGAGGGCTATGGAGGTGGAAGGTCGAAGAGTGCCTCTCTTCTATCTACTGCTGATGTGAGGTTAATACCCCATCCATCCCATGGTTGTATGGATGTGGCTCTATTTTTATGGCTCACCTTTCCCTGCCCACTTCTCAGGACTATCTCTCTTCCTGCACCCACCCCTGTCTTAGACTTATGTACTATTCAACTTGCATACATTGTATTTATACAACCAGCCTAATAATAAGAATGACTACAGAACTTGAAGAGAACAAAATTAAAATCTTTCAAAATCAGTTTAATTGCACGGATTGAAAATTATCTAGAGGGCTGGAGCCATAGTTCAGCGGGTAGGGCAGGCAGCCGACCCAGGTTTGATCCCTGGCATCCCATATGGTCCCCCGAGCACCACCAGGAGTAATTCCTGAGTGCAGAGGCAGGAGTAACCCCTGTGCATCACTGGGTATGTCCCAAAAAGCCAAAAAAAAAAACCAGAAAGTTATCTATATTCATAAATTTATAGTACTTTGACCCATAGAGTAAAGGTGTCAAAAGACTGATTTAAACGTGTCTTGTTTTTTCCCATGTTGTAAAGAGTTAAAGGTTTAAATCTACAGTATTTCTTATCTTCATGTTCATAACTTCCAGACAGTATTGTGGTAACACGATAGTTAAGTATCTCACATGGCGACCCAAGCCTCCCAATTAAAGTGCCATTAAAGCAGAGAGAAGCTTTCATGTTATATTAGCCTTCTAAGTGCTAGAAATAACTTTTGCATCATTCTGCTAGGTATAAGCAAAGTGAAAAATACCTGAGATTCAAAAATTGAGGGCACAGATTCCAACTTTAATGGGAAAAGTAACAAAGATTTAGGATTAGAAATGTTGATACCATGTTGATGCTAATTTCTGATCAAATTATGATTAAGAAACATTGATGCCATTTCCTGAACGATATGCACAGGGAACCACCATTTTCACAGTTTCTCTCTGCTTATCAAGAACACATACAAAATCTGTCAAATATACCCCTAGGACACTCAAGATCTCATTCCATTCGAACTTCATCTAAAACTGTAAGTCTCATACTCTAAACTACTTCGGGTATCCATGAATGCCTCAAAGCACAACTCCTGAATTGCATCAGCCTAAAGTCTCGTTTCTATGGCTGTAACTGCCCCTGTCTCATCTGAAGTCTTTTTTAACTAAAGAAACGAAATATCTTGTTTGCCAACTACTCAGCAAACTAAGATACACCTTAACTACTTCTGAGTGGAAAATACTCAGTGAATCTTGAAGCTTGTAGATGGAGCCAGAGGATTTCCTGATTGGTGAGGCCAACCAGGAGAAAAGGGTTAGATACAAAATTGTCTCATTCATATGTGGGACCAAAATATACACAGCAGATATCAACAAAATACCAAGACAATACAACAGGAGAACTGATCCACCAAATTGAGTTGGGGGTTGTGGGAGTGTGGTGATTAGAGGAGGAACTTTGGGGGCTTTGTGGAGATAAAACAGAGACAGTGGTGATGGCTGTATTGAATCATTTACATGGGAAACCACCAGTAACAGTACTGCAAATCATAGAACATTTTTTTCAAAGGTGGGGGGGGGGAGTTTCATCGAAGTTGAGATATATATGAACTACTGATCCACAGTAATTCTAGAATCCCACTGGGTGTATATTATACTATATTAATGAATACCCAGAACTAAGTCTTGCTTGTTCTTTCTATGCATTTTGGGTTCTCCCTACTGGTCTCCTCACTCTCTTTGTCTGACTTGTTTGTTTTTCTCTGTGAAAATGGTCAGCGGCTTAAACGGAATTTTTTTGCTTCTGGTTTATAAAACATTAGTGTCTAAATACTTCATTACATTTTTCCATTGTCATTGTCCTTTTTCAAGAGATGCTTTTTCATTGATCTCTCTTACTTATACACATCTTAAGAGAGAGGTACGACATGTATTCTGCAATAGTTTTTCAATTAAAAACAACAACAACAAAAAACATACATACCAGTATGAGAAGAAAGATATATGAAACAAAAGTTGTTGTTTTTTGAAACATATGTTTTTATGTATTTTTCTAAAGTAAGAGGAGATGAATTCTGTTGATTGACTTGCTAATGTTAAACCATCCTTGCATTCCTTAGATGAATCCTACTTGGCCATGGTGTATGATCTTTTTGATAAGTCACTGGATTCTATTTGCTACATCTATACCTATATGTTCATTGCAGCACTGTTCACATTAGCCAAGATCTGGAAACAACCCAAGTGCCCTAGAACAGATGATGGCTTAAAGAAACTTTGGTATATCTACATAATGATATCTACATAATGCAGCTGTTAGGAGAGATAAAGTCATGAAATTTGCTTATAAATGGATAGACATGGAGAGTATTATGCTAAGTGAAATGAGTCAGAAAGAGAGAGGCAGACATAGAAGGACTGCACTCATTTGTGGACTATAGAATGACATCACATGAGGCTAACACCCAAGGACAGTAGATACAAGGGACAGGGGGATTTTCCATAGCTGGAAGCCTGTTCTATGAACGGAGGGGAGAAGGCAGATGGAATACAGAAGGGATCACTAAGAAAATGATGGCTGGCGAAATCGGTCAGGATGGGAGATACATGCCAAAAACAAATAGTGGACCAAACATGATGACCTCTTAGTGTCTGTGTTGCAAGAATAATTCCCAAAAGTAGAGAGAGTATGGGGAATATTGTCTGCCATAGAGGCAGGGGGAGGGTGAGAAAGGGGTGGGGTATACCAGGGATACTGGTGGTGGGGAATGTGCACTGGTGGAGGGGTGGGTGTTTGATCATTGTGTGATTGTAAACCAAACATGAAAGCTTGTAACTCTCTCACAGTGATTCAATAAAATTAAAAAAAAAAAACTTAAACAAGTAAGAGCAGATAAGTGTTTCACAAGTATAAAAATTCTCCCTCTGTTAATGTTCAGGAAGATTTACCAGCCATAACAAAATATATATAGTAGTTTCCAATGAGGAAATTGAGATAGTAATCAATAATTTCTCAGAAAACAAAATCCCCGGTCGAGATGACACTGCCAGTGAGTTTTAGAAAATTCCCATGAAAATTTAATTCTATTCTCAGCGAGGAAAGCTCAGGTACAGATGGGGCTCACACCCCAAGTAGTATCAAGGTACTAAGAACATGTATCTCACCCATGAGCATGTGGCCGAAGCCAGAGGCTAGGAAAGTTTACATGGGATAGAGAGTGAGTCAGGGACAGAACCTGCTTATCGTCCACAGGCAAAAGAGGTCTGAACAAACGGGAGAGACCCGGACTCATCAACTAGGGAGGGACCCGGACTCATCAACTTTATCTGGACAATAAAGTAACTTTTAATCATCAGGATTTTGTATGCAAATCTTTCATACAATTCTCAAGGACCCATTAGCGCGGGAAAATCCGCTTTCCCATTAACATCGCCACTACAACTACCACCTCATGAATATTCTCTGCAAAGACTCCAATCTCCTTATAATTTCAGATACTGTTGACCAGACTGGGAAATCTGTATTTTTTTTTTGGAGTTGGGATGGGTAGCCTCTCCCCCACTCCCATACTTCCGGAAGTCCCAGCAGTTCCCTTCACCATGCACGTCTGCTAACTTGTAGGCTCTTTGATCCAAATCATCACTATATCACTGTCATTCTGTTGTTCATCAGTGTGTTCGAGCGGGCACCTGTAACGTCTCCAGTTGTCCTAGCCCTGAGATTTTAGCAGCTTCTCTTTACTCGTTTTTCCCAATGATTGGAGGCTCTTTCAGGGTCAGGGGAATGAGATCTGTTATTGTTACTATATTTGGCATATTGAATATGACACGAGGAGCTTACCAGTCTCTTCCAAATCGCAGATTTGGAAATGTCTGGACACCTCCAGAAAAACAAAGAAAGCTTAATACATTATTGCCAAGGAAAATAAAAAGTACTTAAGTACTTAGTTTCTTAGACTATATTTTCATTATGTTATTTAATTATAGATGGTAGAAACAGCCAAAATATCATCGAACAGTGCATGAAATTTCTTACTAGATAATTTTATTAACTATGCTTCATATTGATCATATTGCTAAATAAATTATATATTTTTAAATTGTCTCCAGTAAATAACAAGTCTATTTTTTTCTCCATTAGCCAAGTGGCACAAATGCTGGCCAACTTCGACTGAATGTGGAAAGGTCGGACTATAGCTGAATCTCACGAAGGCAATGTTCATGAGAAATGAATTAGTTCCTGATGTTTCATTTGCCCTCAATGGAACAAACATCTCCGAATGCAGCAGTTATGTGTACCTAGGTCAAGAACTCAACATGACAAATGACCTGGCACCTGAACTGTGCAGGAGAAAGAAAGCAGCGTGGAACGCCTTTAGGAGCTTCAAAAAAGTTGTTAAGGGGATGAAAAACCTCCCTGGCTCTGGGCACATCTTTTTGACTCCACCGTTCTTCCTGCACTAACATATGCCTCAGAGACCTGGACCCTATGAAAACAGGATGAAAACACTATTCGGGTCTTCCAAAGAGGAACTGAAAGAGCTATGCTTGGACTATCAGGTTGCACTGGAGTGAGAAGGAATCTGGAGTCTGAACTCTGTGGACAATTGAGAATCAGGGATGCTGTCTCATTTGCCAAGGCTTCGAAAATCAGGTGGGCCTGACACAATGCGATTTGGAGATGACCACTGAACTAGAGCTGTTACGGACTGGATTCCACAGGACATCAAAAGAATGCGTTGCCTCCTACTTATGAGATGGTCACACTTCTTCATCAAGACCCTGAGTGAACGGTTTGAAGCTCTTTGTGTTCTGGAGCAAGCAAATGCCATAGGACTACACTAACACGTGACAGGGATGAATGGAGATATTACTGGCACCTGCTCAAGCAAATCCATGAGCAACAGGATGACAAGTGACAAGCGTGATACAAGTGCTTTTTTTCTCCTTTTATTCCAGCTATCTTGTCCATCTTTCTTTTCAGCTTCAGACTACTACCTGTCCCCAATGTGACATATTCTATGTTTAAGGTTAAAATTAGGACACCATTTATTTATAGGAATAAATTAATAGTTTTTAAAAGCTAAAACAAATCCTTGGATTCTGGCAACTGAATCTTGAATCACAAAGAGATAGTAGAAAGAGATAGGGCTTTCAAGAATTATCAAGAATCATTTAAATGGAAATGAAAGTTATTAGTACATGTTTGCACCATGGTTTGGCGTCACACATGTGAAGAGGTATGAAACTGTTCTCCTTACCATAGGTGTTGTAAACTGGTGATATTCCAATAAGAAAAATAAAAAGCTAAGTATCTAATTTGTAGACATGAAATAATACCAATTTTATTATTCCATTTTAGTGTGATTGAATCTTGGAAAGAGGTAAGAAGAAAGATTTTTAGTACTTCATTAATTATTGGACTTTCTGTTTTGAAAGACTAGAATACTAATTATAGCTCAACATCTTTTAACTGGAATCTTCCGGAGGATCAGTCTTTCACATCAGGTGTCTAGGACCGCGTTGAGAAGACTCTCAAGTGAAACTAGTCTCTGGAGCACCTGGACATGAACTCTAAATATTCTCACAGCATAATGTCATTAAAGTAGAAAGGTCATCTTTGCTGGCACTATTTCAGTGTTCCAAAATCAAGTGTTCAAGCAAACTTGGCAGTCATACATCAACTGAATTCACTGCTTTTTAGAGTCCTGTGCTATCACTTCTGCAACAGTCGTGCAGTTATGAGAAAAATCACAAGATTCAAATTCTCTTCTTGTTAAAATGTGAGTCACACTGAAAATGAGCATGTGATGTAGGAGATACTGTTGTATTCACCTTTGGAAAATGTGTGGAGGAGAAATATATCCCATGTGTCTCATGAAGAAGGAGGCACTTAGTCTTCACACTTAAGGTCAAAACATATATATGTATATATATGTGCATATATTTATATATAAATTTGAACAAATTTTTCTACTCATATACAAAAAATGTAGACTATAAGACCGCTTAATTTAAATTTTAAAACAATTGCAAAAGTTAAAATATTTCCAAATATTTAAAAATTATGTAGCATGCTACTAAGTAACCAACAGCATCACCTCAAAAGTTAACATTGATTTGGAATAAAAAGCAATTGTGATAGGTATGTCATGTCAAAGATATATAAAAAAATTCTGAGATGAAAATATGTTTTCTATTTAGGAAGAGAAAGGTTAAAATTATTAATGGAAGCTTCAGTTTTGAAAGACTATAGGGAATAGAACTCACTTCAGTAAAAAAAATATATATATAGGGGAAGAGATAGAAATGAAAGAAATATTACAGAAGTTACAATAAAAATATTATGTTTTTTTTGTTTTTTTTTTGTTTGGGGGGTCACATTCAAACTTGCTCATAGGTTATTCCTGGATCTGCACTCAGGAATCACTCCTGGAATGCTCAGGAAACCAAATGGGATGCCAAGGATTGAACTCTGGTTAGCTACATGCAAGGCAACCCACTGTTCTAACTTGTCAATTTCTCTTTTCTTTAAAAAATATAATTAATATGGAAAGATATCATAAGCAATTAGAATAAATGACAGAAATATTTATTAAAAACAATTGAAAATAAAGAAAAGCTAAAAAAATTAAGCCATGAATATGTTTTTCAAATAATTAATAATAAAACACCTTCTTCCAAAATAATCTACTCCCAGAAGAAAATTAGTATTAAATTCCACAATTTTCTAAAAGCATAATTTGTAATGCTTTGTCCATACAACTTTTTAATTCTTTTCATGATGACCTCAAAATTCTGATAGTAAATCTTAGCAAATTCAAGAAATTTAACTATGGGTCAACATATGTAAGTCAAAATGACCAAAAGCTATTTTAAAACTAAATCTAGTGATATGCAAAGTTTGGCTTTACTTTCATATTTAATGAAGTTAAAAAATGTAAAAGAGAAAGAATGCAATCTGAGATTGACCAAAGACAAATTACTTTATACAATCATATTATCTATGATATGATTTTTTTTGTTTTTTTTGCTTTTTGGGTCACACCCGGCTATGCACAGGGTTTACTCCGGGCTCTACACTCAGGAATTACCCCTGGCGTTGCTCAGGGGACAATATGGGATGCTGGTGATCAAACTCGGGTCAGCTGTGTGCAAGGCAAACGCCCTACCCGCTGTGCTATTGCTCCAGCCCCCTATGATATGATTTTTAATCTAAGTACATTTTAGAGCATATCTAAATTATATGTTAATAGTAATTGTATTGATATGTTAATAATATTTCTTAACACTAATATGAAACACTACTAAGTGTTAATGTTGGTAACACTATTAGTGTTAAGAAACACCGAAAACAAAAAAATGAATGAAATGTTTTACATGAGTCTGGACATTATAGGAACCTTGCCCACTTTTCACCAGAAGTACTATCCATTACAATAAATGAAGAAAAGGAAACAAGTACTACAAAGAGTTAAAAGAAAAATAAAACTAACATCATTTAAATTATGATTGCGTACAACAAATGTCCTTTAAAAACCCTCAGAAATTTAGAATTAGTACATTAATTTAGTTCAAATGATTATATAAAAATTAATTATATTTCTGTAAGACAGGAACAAACAAGTAGAACAAAATGTAAAAGTAATTCCATTTATATTAACATCAATAGTTTTTAAATAACAGCAAGTAAATTAACACAATTTATAAAAGTTCTCCAAATAAATTTAATAAAAGATATATGGTATTATCTAAGGTTTCACAATTGTTGATATCATTCTTGAGTTTTTATTTGACAATACTTAAAAATGGTTTAAGTATGTTTTTATTGATAGAGGCTAAATAATTGTAAATGTGTGCATACAAAAATACAATCTACAATCTGAAGTATAAGGCAGCCTTAAAAGAACCAAATGAAGAATTTGCCAAATATAGTACTGACTTTCAAATAGAGTAAATATTTTGCTATGATATTGGTACAATTAGTTTTTAAAATTCAATAGCAGAAAATACATATTCTAGAAATGAATTCACACATATTTAGTAACCTGATTTATGGCAAATTCCCTTCTTCAATTCTGTGTGGGAACTAACTTTCAATAAATAGTAGTTGGTCAGTTGTCCTTACTGAAAACAAATTTCCATAGTACTATATAAATTATATACAAAACTAATTCCAAGTGGATTATAAAATAAATATGGAATTTAAAGAGCACTTAAGAAAGAAAGCATCAGGAAATATTTCAATAATAATAAAAGTAATATTATATAAATATTCTTCATGAAAATTTAAAACATATTTTGTCAACCACATATTAAAAGTAAATCAAACCCAGTTACCTATTTACAATAACATATTTATATAAATGTTCTATTCCACTCTATGTAAAAAGAATAAATATAAAAACTTGTTAGTATCACAAAACAATAGCCAAATATCATTAAAAAGCATTTTACAAAAATAAAACAAATATTTCAATATCGTTTTTAGCCATATGGAAATATACTGTAAATTATGTGTTATTAGTGAAAAAAGCATAATCATAATCTGACTACAAATCTGAGAGGAGAACTAAAATTACATTTATTCCTGGGAATATAAAATAACAAAAAATCTACTTAGGAGAGTAAATTGGTAATCCACATTTCAAATGGTTGTGTCTTTATACTCATGTTCACTTAAAATGTGTACTTATACTACAATATGGCAATATCACTTAATAATCACCTGAACAGATATGAATGCAGTGCTTATTTCATAATATTTTTACCTCTTAGTAACAAGACACTAGTAATAATTCAAATACAACTTAGCACAATGTAGAAATAAATCACTGTATTTTCATATAAAATATTCAAGAAATAGGTGAAAACTGATAGTTCCATGTGGGACAAAATTGAATCTTAACTATATAATATTGAGAAAAAAGCCATATATGAAAGAGTTCATTGATATACATTAATTTCCAGAGCATGAACTTGTAGTAATTGGAGTCAGAATTTTTCTTTTGGGGAATGAGACATTCTAGTATATTGGACGTTTTCTATAACTTGACCCAGGTGGTGGTTACAAAGGTCCTAGCTTGTTTTGCCTATTGCATATAAGTATATATCACCAAAAAAAAGTGAAAAGTGAATGTGTTCATTTGGGAAAATTCACTGTATCATTTAAACTCACCTTAATTATTCTTTAACACAAAAACAACTGAATGGTCATTTAATTTAAAATGTGAAATAGATATTTTTTTAAAAGATGGGTATGCTATGAAATACTGAAAGTAGTAGAACTTTAACTATATTATACATAAGATAAACATTATTTGATAAAGGGTATAACTATGCAATGTAAAATTTTATTCCTACATGGAAAAATTATCACATGAATAACAAAGAGTGATATGATCAGATTTATGTTTTGGAAAGCTATTTTATAATCAAGGAATGGACTCTAGAAGAGAAAAGGTGCAAAACAAAACTGGGGACGTGTTATCGATTAAGAGGCTATCATACTGAAAAATTTGATGAGAAATAGATTAATAAGAATATATTCAATGGGAACAGAAGGAGAGGAAAGACATAAAATATTTCAGCAGGAGATCAATAGGATCTGTTAATCCATTTGAAATGGCTGAAAAATAAAGAGGTAATGTATATTTATGAAATAGATATGCTTTGTATGCCCAGCCATTATGCCAGGTGTTTTACATATGCTATGCTACTTAATCCTTATAATAGCCTTGTGTGATACACATATTTATTTCTATTTTACAAATGAAAAGAGAGAGGGATTCCTTCAGGTTATTTGATTTGCCCAAGGTCAAATGGCAAGGAAATGGAGATGCCCTATACCAAACCAGGTGTGTTTGATTCAAGGGTCATGATCTTTTCGTTTTAGAATGAATCCTAATAAATTACAAGGCATCTGAATATTGTTGCCTTGGTGAATGGTGATGTCATTAACTGAAATAGGGAAATCAGAAAAGAAGCATGCGCTGTGACATATAGGGAAAGGACGTAATTGCAGGGTATACCTTATCGTAAGTTGGCAAACTGTGGTCTTGTAAGAAGTTAAAGGCCTGGAGTTTTGTTGTCCAGTACAGTACTCCTTGTTCACATGTGGTTACTTAAATCAATACTATCAAAATTAGGTAAATTAAAAACTCTATTTCTGGGGCTGGAGCGATAGCACAGCGGGTAGGGCGTTTGCCTTGCACACGGCTGACCCGGGTTCGAATCCCAGCATCCCATATGGTCCCCTGAGCACGGCCAGGGGTGATTCCTGAGTGCAGAGCCAGGAGTAACCCCTGTGCATCACCAGGTGTGACCCAAAAAATAGCAAAAAAAAAAAACTCTATTTCTTCTTCATAGTAGCATATCTCATACACTTCATTTTTTATGTGGATGATGACTGCTATTTGGATGAATACATTTGCCTCGAATAGAAAAGTAATTGGATAGTACTGCTTTAGAACTCAGATTTTTCTGTGATGCAAGTTACACTTCAAGACATTTGTTATAAGAAAAAAAGAACATGAGTATAATGTGATATCATTACTAACTTAAAATTGGGACAACCATAATTCTTTGTACTATTAGAATTTATTTTCACATTAGACTATTAAACTATTATGTATGGTACATTACTATGTATTACTATGATCAGGTGATTATAATAACATTTTCACATTGTTAATTACAACTCTTAGCACTACTACAATAACTTTTTGTATGCTAACTTTTATAAACTATATTTTAAATTGATACCATTAGCACAATTATCGCCTTCATTTAACATTGCATATATTAATCAGAAAATAACTTGCTCAAAGTTATACATACATTATTAGTAGAAAATAATTAGTAGAGTATTAGCAAATATCATCACTAGTGCTAAATAGCCCATTGAAAATTCAATCACAGGATATCTGTTATTCCTTAAGAACTTTAGGGTGCTGAGTAAAATTTAAGGATATTAAAAATAATATATAAATTTGGTGACACAATCTTTAAAGAAAAGACAATACTAATTTCATTTTGTTCTCCATATTCTGCAGTATTCAGAGATTTGTTCCTGATGGTGCTCAGGGCTCCACATAAGGTGTCCAAGACCAAACCCAGGTTAGACACATGCAAGGCAAGTTCTATACCCACTGGACTATCTCTCTAACAATAATAAAATGTTTAAAAGAATGTAGTCCCCTTCTCGTTGGAATGCACTTTCCCGAGAAATTGAATATTAACTCTTCATGTAAGGATCCCAGTGAACTATGTAATTCTCAAAGTAAATAAAATACTTTCATAACCTTGTTTTTATGATAAACCTTGTCTTTTGATAAATCATATTTTTTATAAACCTATGTTAAAAATTTTTTCAAAGCAATCGTCCTTTGATTTTTTTCATATGTACGCACACACACAAACACAAATACATATATACAGCAGCATTTCTAACTAAAATACAAATGCCTTAAGAACAAAATTGAGACCTTCCTTTTTAGAGTAGAAAAGCACACATGACTCAGAGACTGTGCCTGGCAGTGCTCAGGATACCATATGTTGTACCTAGATGTGAACCGGATTCACGGCTGCTGTCACGTGCCAGGCAAACCTCTCAATATTTGTACTATCTCCTGGCCAAGTACTTCTATGTTATATTTATTTCTGGAGCCCATAACCATCCTACCACTTGGCATATACTTGTATTTGTTGATTCTTTGATGTCCACAGTAACAATATAACAATCACTGGGCATTTTTATCTTTAAGACTGTAAGGTAATAACTGTTTTAGTCTGAAAATAAGCCAAATCAAATTTATCTTTCTGTAGAACATAATCATTTCCTACCTGATGTTTCTAGTTTTTCTTACTGAGCTAATGTTGGTTTGTCAAGCTGTATGTTTCAAGTTTGTGCCTGTGCAAATGTTCCACCAGCTAACCACTACCAATGAACAAATATCCCTCCACCGCAACGCAATCAAATCCTCTCCTCCTGCTTTTCTTTGTTTTCACTCTACACACACATGGATAGCAACCAAATCTTCAGTTAGAATCAAATCACTCGTTTGGCTATTTGTGTGTGTTCTTTTTAATTTTTAAATGTCTAAAATATGAGTCAAATGATCAGATATTTATCATTTTTTCCTAACTAATTTGACTTACTCTGATCTCCTTTGTGAGATGTCTCTCAATGGAGACGTTACTGGTGCCCACTTGAACAAATCATTGAGCAAGGGGATGACAGTGATACAGTGATACAGTGATGATCTCCTTAAATTCCACCAGGAATTGGGAATTTTTTTTCTCATGGCTAGTAGTAGTCCACTAGGTCTTCTTTATTCATTCATCTGTCACTGGGCACTTCGGTGGTGACTATTTCTTATTTATTGTAAATATATCTACAATGAACAAAGGGTGATTTATTTGTATGATTTTTATGATTTTCTGATATTTGTATAGAACGAAGTTGCTAGAACATGTGATATTTCTCTTCCTTGTATTTTGAGAAAAAAAAAAGTAAAAGGGTACTGTTTCCAAGAGCACCTGGACCAGTACCAAGAGAAGTTGTGACCACATCCCACCAACAGGGAATAAGTATTTATTACTTTCTACATTGTGAGCAAAACTTGTTTCTTTTGTTTTGTTTTGTTTAGCTTGTTTTATTTAATATAGATCATTCTTACAGGTGTGAAGTAATATATTACATCATTTTGATTGAAAGCCTAATAAGAAGTAATAATGAAGACTTTAGTATGCCAATTTCTACCCACCCATCTCTCCTTCCCTCCCTCCCTCCCTCCCTCCCTCCCTCCCTTCCTTCCTTCTTCCTTCCTTCCTTCCTTCCTTCCTTCCTTCCTTCCTTCCTTCCTTCCTTCCTTCCTTCCTTCCTTCCTTCCTTCCTTCCTTCCTTCCCCCTTCCTTCCTCCCTTCCTCCTTCCCTCCCTTTCTTCCTTCCTCCCTTTCTCCCTCCCTCCCCCCTCCCTCCCTCCTTCCCCCTTCCTTCCTTCCTTCCTTCCTTCCCCCTTCCTTCCTTCCCCCTTCCTTCCTTCCCCATTCCTTCCTTCCTTCCTTCCTTCCTTCCTTCCTTCCTTCCTTCCTTCCTTCCTTCCTTCCTTTCTTCCTTCCTTCCTTCCTTCCTTCCTTCCTTCCTTCCTTCCTTCCTTCCTTCCTTCCTTTTTTCCCCCCTACTTTCCTCCCTTCCTCCCTCCCTTCCCCCCTTCCTTCCTCCCTTCCTCCCTCCCTTCCTTCCTTTTTTCCTTATTTTTTGTCTCTGAGCCATACCCACCTGTACTCAGGGCTTAACTCCTGACTCTGCATTCAGTGTCAATCTTGGAACATTTTCTGTTAGATGCTTTCACACAATTTTTGATTATTTTTGTTGTTGTTGTTGTTGAGTTTTATAAGTTCTTTATATATTTTATATATTAACCTTTGTTGATATAAGATATGCAAATATTTTGGTACATTAAATTGTATGTATTTAATGTATCAAATGAATTAATTTTCTTTTTAGCGACTTAATCGAAGAAGTTATCATTTGCCTTAGGTAAGCCATACCATTTCTTTGCATCTGAACGTCTTCCTTAGAAAAAAATTAACTGAAATATAAATTCAGTACATTGTTTGCATGAAAAGTCAAATAATATTAACAAAGGCACTATATGGACTTTTAAAAGTACCAGTTTGATTTTAAATTTGATGCATTGGTATCAACTTTGTCCATTCAGATTATTTCTACTATTTATTTTCAAGTTTTCTGAATAGCTTTATTGTTGAGAGTTCAGATCCTATTCTAAAAGAAGTATCAAAATATATATTATAATAGAAATCTCAGTAAATGAGGCATCTATTTCACTGTTCATAAAATCTCTAATTATTTGCATTTAAAATGATAGAATGGATTCTAAGTTAGATTTGATATTTTGTAAGTATCTTGTAAGAAATGTCTTGGTGCTTTACTGTATTTCTTCTAAGAGACTACTATCAACATTCCAGCTATATCCAACTATTCCAGAAAACATTATCAGTGTCTGAGAGTTCCTCACCTGTCCAAGGTACCTAGAGCATCCTGCCTGCATGGCAGAGCCTGGCAAGGTCTCCGTTGCATATTTGATATGCCAAATACAGTAGCAATGATGGATCTCATTCCGCTTCCCCTGAAAGAGCTTCCAATGCAGTACCGCTGGGAAGAACAAGTAAGGAGAGGCTGCTAAAATCTCAGGGGTTGGACAAATGGAGACGTTGCTGCCACCCGCTTGAGCAAATCAATGATCAATGGGATGACAGTGATACAGTGATAGTTATATTATTTTTTACTACAGTAATGTTAATTTGTACTATTAATAAATCAATTTCTTTATCATATGTGCCACTTGTTCAAAACAGGAGATAACCTTATGCCAAAATTTTAAATGAATATTAAGTATCTTTTCTTTTTCACTAAGACAATAAATGCTCTTTGGTCTATACTTGTAAATGGGCTTGTAACATAACTGAGATACATTTTTCCCTTCCTATTGAAAGAGAGAAACTAAAAATAATTTTATAATTTTCGATCTGTGATAGACTATGCTTTATTTTTTTAAATAAAGCTTAAAACATTGGGGACCAGAGAGATAGAATAGTGGGTAAGGTGCTTGCCTCGCAAGTGGCCAACTCAATTTTGATCCCTTAGCAACACATATGATTGCCTAGCACCTCAGAAGTGAGACTTCTTGTAGAAACATTAAAGGTTCTGTACTCAAACCCCAAATGTAAAAATATATAAAATTGCAACACAGAAATTTTATGTTTGTATCTGTATGTTCTAGAAGCTCAAATATTTTGATAAACATTTTTAAATTAACATTAAAATGAAACAGAATAATATGAGCTTGAAATAGAATAAATGATCATTTATGTCTGGAAAAAATATTTTGCTGTGTATAAGAACAATAATATGAGCTTTGTTATATATTTTTCTTAAAATAGTAATCATTGTCCAGGAGTCAGAGTGATACTGTAGCAGGTAGGTTTGCCTTGCACATGGCCGACCTGGTTTCCATCTTTGGAATTCCATGTTGTCCCCAATCAACACAGGAGTGATTCCTGAGCTCAGAGTCAGGAATAGCCCCTGGCCACTACTGGGTGTGGCACAAGAATGAAACAAGAGGAAAGAATAATCCTTGTCCATCTGACTCAACATCATTGTGTCTCTTAATACAGTACATTGTAGTAAGTGCTGAAATATAGAGAATGGTCAATATATTTGGTCCAGCTTTTGGGACCAAATCTTACTCAATAAATAGATCCTTAGTTTTACAAACTGGAAGGGACAGGTCAAAAAAAAATGAAAAGTGCAGTTTAAGAATTCTATCAAATCTATAATTTTATGAGAACCAACTTAGCATGATTATATAAAGCCTGACCGTAAAGTTAGAAATTCTGAATCTAACCTCAACAGAATTGAATCATCTTCCTGAGCTTCTTGTTCAGAAAAACAAGCAAATAAACAAAGCTGAGGCACTATAATTGTATTCAAGATGTATGGCAATTTCAAATAATACTTTTAATGACATGTTTGTTGCAATCATTCAGAAATCTTTCCATTGCTCCAGAAACATGAGATGAAATAAATATTCAGAAGAGAGTTCAGTTTGGACAACTTTCCACTACATAATTCTTAAGTTGATGGTTATTTTGTGAGGAAAGATTCACATTTTTTTCTGCTACTTTTGGTTTTTGAGACACTTGGGATATGGAGCTCAGGGTTTACTCCCAACTCTGTGCTCGAGAATCACTCATGACAGAGCTTAAGGGACCATATATGGTCCTGAGAATCAAGCAGGGTCAGTTACATGCAAGGCAAGTGCCTTAATTACCATACTCTCTCTTGAATCCCAAACTCATTTTTTGAAGAAATCATTGTGATAAGGTTTTTCCAATGCCTTACAAGCAGAAATGAGAGGGTAAATTCTTAAATAAAGATATAATGTCTACAGAGTAGAAACAAAAACTCATGAATCTTCAATCAACTGTATCAAACTCAAATATACAGCTGCATCCAAGAGTATAATTTCCCAAGGCCTTCTAATTTCAATATATTCTGAAACTCATATGTTATTGAATTTGGGAAGAGTATTACTGTGATAGTTCCTAGGGAATGGAATGACATCTCAATAAAATTAACATAATGTGGAAAAGAGGAAATCTCAATTTGAATGTAGCACTTACTTAACAGATACTTCAAATTGCATCATATTTATTATGCTATTTTATGAGACTGATTTAAGTATGGTTCACAATATTATTTTAATAAACAATATAAATCCTGAGTGATTTCTAAAATCCAAGTCTCCATCCCTTTATACATCTGGACAAAATATTCCAACTATATTGCCCAAGACACAGTGAAAGGGGAAAAGTAAGTCTGTAGCCAAAGTAAGTGCTTAAATCTTTCAACCATTTATCATTAGATGACAAATATCGCACCTCATATGGAGACAATAATTCTGACCTATGTCAGGAAATTGTGAGGACAAGCATGAAGTATAGAACTGCATTCTTACACCAAAATGAAGTGGCTCTATTGAAATATATATTAAAAATGTGTGTAGTATGTATATATGTAGCCCCCATCTCCAAGTCTTCTCTCCCTCTACATTCAATGATAGGCCTAACATGTAGGAACAGCTTCAGAAAATAATAGAGCAGTGTAGAGTAGTGCAATTAGACTGTAAGTAGAACCATGTTCAGAATAGGAAGCAGATGCATCCTCTGAGAAAAACAAAAAGAATGTGAACTCTTGTCAGCAGCAAATTAATCAATTTCTTTCTTATTACAATGGCTATGTGAAAACTATATCTAACGTAGTCTGCAAAACGCTGGGTTTGAAAAGACTGTAAGTTTAAAGGGAATAGTTCTAGACAATTCTAAGAGAACCGATTTTTCTTTTCTCTAAATAGATTAGTAATATTGCAAATATGCTGCTCCTGGGCTTTGGAAGGAAAAGCCTTTGTTTTCTTGAGAGCTAAAGCCAGGCAATAACCCACATGCTGTTGAAATGCACCCAAAAAAAAAATCTTCATATGAGGATTGCCTTGGGCTACATTATATCCATTTATTGAGGCATAAATAAGGACAATAGTTCTAAATATATTAATCTGTTTAGCCTTGTATCCATTCTATCCAAATCTGAGGCTAAAAGAAGAGATTTTGCTTTTAGAAAAATAGCGGCATCTTTTTATCGGACAAAAAACTCCATTTCTAGTTTGATAATGTCTACTAATTATTGAGAACTATAACTGTACCAGGTATGGTGCATTCCCTCCGCTTTCTTATTAATAAAATGTTATCTCAAAATTACTGCTGAAAATACTAAATCTTCCAGGTAATTTGTTCAAAGAAGAAATAACATGTATAGATAAATTTAACTATCTGACTCTGCACTCCAATAAGAAAATCTGCACTATAATTAAGAGTACTCACTTAGTTTTTTTTAAAGAAAAATTAGTCATGTGTCCAATTCATTAATTTTAATATTTTTGATAAGTCAATGGTTTATGTGGTGTTAACTACATATTACTAATCATTGTATCCAGTGAAAAATCTTCCAGAATCATTCCTGTATTGCTGTGGAAGCAAAAAACAATTATTCTTTTGTCTGTTCCTTTTGTTAAATGTGCAGTGAGTGTTCTGGTCCCTTATCTGCTTCAGTTAAATCCAAGGCTGAGCATTTGAGCCGAGCCATCTAAAAGCCTCTCTTGCAAAGCAACTTTCTTCTTGCCTAGCTAAGCTTAGATCTGAGTGCTGCTGTGAAATTTATATGGTCTGATTCTTTAAATGTGTTAGGGAGAAGTGACTGTATGATGCTCTTTAGTTGAAGAGGCTTTGATTTCCCCAAAATAAAATATTTCTGTGAATAAATGTATCCCCAGTAACAAGTGTTTTATCATACTATTCAGCAATTTTGATTCCTCAAGGCCACTTATTAATTATGAGAAGGAAAATCATACACAACATTTTACCTAAGCAGAATTTATTTCTTGCATGAACAAAAATTAGCTTTAACCTCAAGCACAGAATAACATATTTGAAATATTCACCTAAGGGTAAGAATTGTTTTGCACTTTAGATTCTTGTGGCTTACTTAATGAACCTCAACTTCTCAGATTTGAATTAAGCCATAGAGAAAGGAAAACACGTATTTCCTAAATACATTATTTATGTTTATATTTTCATTTGAATTTTTTGTTTGGAGGGGGAGGCACACCCCATTGTTCTCAGGCTTATTCCTGGCTTTGAACGCAGGGGTCACTGCTCGAGGGTTCAGGAACCCATATGGGGTAGCAGGTATCAAACCCAGGTGAAGTACGTCTAAGGCAAGTGACTTCAGCTGTTGTCCTATCTCCCCAACCTTCAAGTACATTTTTAAAATTAGATTTCCTTTATCAGAACTTCTAGTAAAATAATTGTGGTTTACCAGAAAATAAGTAGTCTAGCTACCATATTGACCACTAGCTTGTGGACAGTTTACAGAATTTATCTCTTTTTATTTCTTCTTAACTAAAATGTACCTCCTGTGAACCTGAATAACTGATGTCTTAATTTTATGTTGGGGCAATAAAAATTAAATTCTGATATATAAGGTTAAAATGCATTATAACCTCAAGTTGGTGTCTTTTTCAGCCCTGTTCTCTCCTATTCTTTTACGCCTATGTGCTTTTAAATGCTAGTTTATGTTCTCTTTTATTATACACATTGCACTGTGGCATCTTTTTTAACACTGAAATCATGAGATCCAAACTACAGCAACCAACTTTATAATGTGTTATCAGGCTGGAGGCATGTGGTAAACTTAGGAACACTGGTCTGGCCAACAAAATTGACACTGGTGGTAGGACTGATGCTTGAAATACTGTGAAAATTTAGAAACATTGTGTGTCTAAAACTCAATTTAGTAACTTCTTAAATCATGGCTCTTGAATAAAATTTAACATTTTTAAAAAATGTATACCACTGAAATTAGAGCTAGAGTTAGACTTCCAGATCAAAGAGAAAAGTGAAGGCCGAGCCACAGAAAGTTCTGTGCTCCCAAAATGTCTTCTCTGTCAAAAAAAAAAAAAAAACCTAAAAAACTAACATGCTCTCTTAGCAATAAGCATATCTTACAGGCTAGAGAGCGTATCATGAATAGGAACTAATCCACTCATTACCACACAGGGAGATTTTGCAAATTTATTTTCTCTACTAAAAAAAAAAAAAAAGTATGTGCCACAAGACATTTAACCAAGCATCATGACTAATTAGTAAGGAGTGACTAAATCTAGGCCAAACAACACACACACATGCATATATGAATAATTTGATTATAAAAGCAAAAGTGCTTTTAGGTAAGCAGACAAATCAGCCTTGAAAGTCATAAAGGTAGCAAAGTTCTATTTTATCTTCAAGAAAATAATGGCCTGCCTACTTGGTTTTTCCAAAATAATGAAGGCTGATGATTTAAGACTATTATTCTGACCTTTAAAATGTGTCTGGTTTTCTCCTTTTTCCGTGAAGCAAATATCCTTTATCAAACCAGATTGTATCCCCCTGGCAATCACAAAAGTGGCAGCTATTGTGGATATTTCGATATAAAGTTTTTCTTCACCTCAGTATTCCAGGTTCACCCTGGGTCACTTCTCATTAGTAAAAGTATAACCTTCTCACTCCAATCATCAGGTGCACTGCATTTCTGCCCAAATATTAATATATTAACATCAGTTACACAAATACAGTGACACTCCAAGCAAATTCTTCCTAAATCTATTCTGTTTCCTGTATTTTGCCTTTTTTTGTTGTTGTAGATTGAAAAATTTTTTATTTTTATGTCTTCCCAAATCCATTTTGGATTTCGCAAACAATGTCTACATATCAAATAATGTATCATACATATAATATTTTAAAAATATGTGAGAGTCCTTTCACTCATAGGTAAATGCAAGAATTCTTAGAGATATCTTTGTATCTCAAAGTTCCATAAGGTCTTCAATTTATTAAATGTGAACTAAAAATATATACAGCTGTTATTATTGGCAGGGCAAAAGTCATTGCCTTCTAATTTCTATAAGTGCATAAGTTTCTTTCTTTTTTTTTTTTTTGCTTTTTGGGGTCACACCCGGCAATGCACAAGTGTTACTCCTGGCTCTGCACTCAGGAATTACCCCTGGCGGTGCTCAGGGGACCATATGGGATGCTGGGAATCGAACCCGGGTCGGATGCGTGCAAGGCAAATGCCCTACCCGCTGTGCTATCGCTCCAGCCCCAAGTGCATAAGTTTCTTTACTAAAAATCCAATGTGGTTGTTTATGGTATAGATACATTTGCTTAATAATAGCAGCTATTTAGAAATACTTGAGCAAATGGAATTATGGTTCAAAACACTTTAAAATATATCATATCAAGGTCTAGTACATTGTCTAGGACGGTTGATCTAATGTCAAATATATTTTATAGTTCTTAAATGAATATGATAGAAATTGCTACTGGGGCTTAATGTTTAAGAATTTTCAATGTTTCTCATCACATAAGGTATTATTGCACAAAATGTTTGTTTTTCCACATAACCCCTAACTAGCAAAGTAAATTATCTGATTTCAAAATAACCATTTAATAGACTCTCTAATCTATTTCACCTATCAAATAAAATTTTACTTACTGCTTATTTATAGATTTAAATTGGTGCCATTTATTTGATTGTTGAAGATTAAAAGCTCAGGGCCCAAATACATGGGTTTTAGAACAGAAAGTTAAATCTCAGGTGTAATATAAAAAAAAAAAAAGAGTGAATTTTTTGATCCTTATACTGTTCAGTTTCCTACTGGAATGTGATAGCAACAATGTTGATTTTGATATTGAGGTAACACATGTAAAGTAACTAGGATAGAGCCTATAAATACTAATTTCTTAAAAACAACAATCGCTAATTTCCCTTTCCTTTGAAAATTGAGATATATTCATTTACATGAGCTTTTATGGGTAAATGTCACATCTTTTAAAAGAACATGCAATTTTCAATTCTCAGCAGATTATGAATAATTTTATCTTATTTCATACTAAAATTAGATGTAGTCTCACCCAAGAAATGTGCTGTCTTCTTTACTTACCATCAGCTTCCTCTTTAATATAACATAGAAATCTCTGTGAAAACAAAAGTTGGAGGATGGAGTGAAATACTATGACACAAGCATAACCCTCTGTGATTATGCTTGGCAGACAGGGTAGCAGCAGTCCAGAATGAGCCTGTTCATGGGTGATACTATAGTGTCCAGGCCTGTATAGAAGAGAAATTTTGGGTTCAGATGGAGCTCTGTTGCTTTTGCCATATTGCATGTACTATACCTGTAAAAAACTGTAAAAGGCCTGGGACAAAGTAATGAAGATATGGCTGAGTTCCTCAAAATATAGATGGCTGGGGCTGGAGAGATAGTACAGCGGGTTAGGGCATTTGCCTTGCACACAGCCGACCTGGTTCAATTTCCAGCATTCCATATGGACCCCTGAGCATCTATCGCCAGGAGTAATTCCTGAGTGCATGAGCCAGGAGTAACCCCTGAGCCTCACCGGGTATGACACAAAAAGAAAAAAAAAACTGACAAAAACATATAGATGGCAAATGTGAATGTGTGAGTGTATGCTTGAGTGTGTGAGTCTATGTGTGCACATACGCGTACACATTCATGTGTGAAGGCTCTGCATCACTTATAATTAAGAAAATGCAAGTGAAAACAACAAGGAAAGAGTCAGAGAGACAGTACAACCAGCAAAGTGTTTGCCTTGCATGCAGTCAGCCCTGGTTTGTTGTGCTGCAGAGCATACGGTGCCCTGAGTTTTAGCAGAAGTGATCACTGAACACGGACCCTGAAGAAGCCCTGAACACCTCAAATTTAGACCACAGCAAAACAAAGAAAAAATAACAGTTTAATATCACCTCACACCAGTGAAACTAAGCACATATCAAAAGAGAATAAAAACAATTAATGATGGTGTGGATGTAGGAAAATGGAACCTTTATCCACCATCTTCTGTTGGTGGAAATATTCACTGTTTCAACACTTTTGGAAAACAATATGAACAATTTGTTACCACCCCCTTTCTCTCCCTTATTCCCTTTTTTCCTTTCCCTCCCCACACCTCACCTCCCTTCCTTTCTTTCACCTCCACTGTTTCCCCCTCCTTCCTTCATTCCTTCCTTCCCTGGCTTTGCTCAGCACTTACTCCTGTTTCTACACTCAGGGCTCACTCCTGGCAAGCTTAAGATACCCTGTACACCAAGACTGAACTCAGCTCAGCCACCTGCAAGGCAGGCACCCTACCCACTCTACTTTCTCTCTGACTTCAATGAAGACAACTCAAAAAACTTTCAATCAAGTTCTCATATGTACCAGACCCTAAAACCAGTTTTATTGCAGCACTATTCATGATAGTTAAAGTATAAAAACAACCCCCAATTGTCCAAGTGTAGGAAATTGAATTAAGAAACTCTGGTATATATGCCCAATTAAAATAATAGAATACTGCCTAACTAAAAGATGAAATTATGCAATTTGCTGTTACATGGATGAAATTGGAGAATATCATACTGAGCAATTCAACCAGTAGGAGAGGGGCAGATCTCTTTCATATGTGGGATCTAGAGTAGAGTAAGGGAACTTACTACATTTGGAACAAATGCCAAAGGTAACAGCCTAAGAACTTGTCTAAGGAACTGAACTTACCATCCAAGGAAAGTGAGCTGAGCAAAGGGCCCTAAGAAAATGTGGAAAGAAGAGAACATTCTGAGAGGGTGGAGTGTCGAATATAGTTGCATTACACCTTACTATTAACTGTCTTACAAATCACGGTGACTAAAATTTAAAAAAAAATTAATGAGTTGTCAATATAAAACCAGCTCATAAATTGATAATTTTCAGTGACTGTGGAACCAGATGAAAGAAAATCTCTCTATTTTAGTCTTTGTTAAGTAACTACCATTAATGTTTCCATTTCAGACATGGAAAAAGGAGGATTAAGACTATTTCTGGGAAAGTTTTCCATCTGGAGTCTCACCCACATTTCTATCTGAGATGAATAATTTCTTTCTTTTACTTTATGGGGCTTTCTCCATCTTGGAATTTTACCTGTATTATTTCAACCAGAGCTGTTACTATTGGCTTTTGCTCTCTTGCTTTCTCTCTATCTCTTGCTCTCGCTCTTGCTCTCGCTCTCTCTGTTTCTCATATATATCTAAATAATTTTATTTCAAAACTATATTTTCCTGCTTTTCCACACTTGGATTTACTATGGTAACCACTAAATTTTATCTTAATTATATTTTATCTTAGTGTAAACAGTGGATATTTAGCTCATTACTTTTTGAGACACTGGCATTTATACTCAAGTTTGCTACTGACCTGTTATAAAACTCCATTCAACAACCAAAGAATTTCCAATATTATCAATGAATTTTTATACTTTAATTTTCAGCTTTTATGGAGTATCCCAAAACCTCAGCTATTTTCTGACTCTATCTCCTCTCTCTTTCTCCAAAAAGTTAATTTTACAACATAGTAGGTTCTTTTAAAATCTTACATATCGAAGAGAAAATATGGGAGTTAATAAAATTTTCAAGTTAACAATATCACAACATGCATGTGTTTCCATTCATAAAGTATGTCTTAAACACATACAAATTATCCATTGTCATCTGGTTTTGCCCAATTTCAAAGTTATTCTCTGCTGTTAATTAGAAGTGACTACAATTTGATTAATCTCAAACATATGTCACATGTAAACAAAGTAGAGAACTGAATTAGCTTTTTGTTCCATGTTGAGTATACAGAGTGTTCATAATAATAAGTCAAATGTGCTTTAAAATAATGACATTGATGAGCTTATCTCACTGAAGATATTATTACTGCAGCATACTCCATTTTATTTGAAGTATTAAATTCACAGGAGGAACTAATAACATACACTTCTTTAAAAAGTTAAATAATCTTATTTCACCTGTTTTTTTATTAACAAAAATTCATATCTCTTGATTTTACTTACTTTTATTTAACTTGGGAATCCATCTGGTCTTGGTACTACTTTGGTTTTTAATTTGACTCATTTCACAAGATCTTCCCAGAACATGCAAACTCACAGTAGGCAAATAAACATTGATTTAGTTTAGTGAAAGGAAACTTTCAATTAGAAGGAAAACGTCCCTTTTGCTTAATTTGAATTATTATTATTATAGGATATGTACTCAGACAGTCGTTTTTCAAAGTGCTGATTAAATTTCTATATATGTACTAAACCTTTAACCAGATTATAAAAGAAAAATTATATGATAAAGTAGTTTTGATTTAAGAAACAATGTTCCATTTAGGATTTTCTGATCAACTTTCTAACCAAAAAATGTTTTTCTTTCTTATTACACAGCCTGCAGTAATAAGTGAAATATAATCCTAATTAATTTTTCCTACAGCTGTATATAAATCAATAGCTGCAACATCCCAAAGGAAACACACACTGCACACCCCTTCAGGTTCCTAATGAATGCAAATAGAATGACCTTTTTCTGACAACTATGAATATTGTTTCACAATTTTAGCACTAAAACCGCTGGTATCAGCAATCCATACAGCAAATATGGTGACTACAATAGTTATAAATAACTACTCATTATGATGAGACAAGAATGGGAAAAACTAAGCCTAAATAATGCAACCTTTTGACCCCAAACATGATTTTTTTGTTTCATTTAGATATGGAAATTCTATCTTAAATGTAACAAATCTTCATCTAATTCTCTTGCCTATTCTCAAGGAAAGAAGCATAAAAATAAATTTTTTAATCTATTCTAATGTAAGGTCTGATAATTAACTGTTTCTGTAAACTCAAAGCTCTCGTTACATAAGTATAAATGCTAAATGTCATATTCCAAAGGATTAGATAACTATATTTGTATTCTATCAGAATGAAATGCATGGTTGACAAAGTATGTGTGTGAAATCTTATTGGTGTACATATCAAGGTATAGAACTATCTATCTAATGAGTATATTTAGAAAATATGGAAACAGATCATGGCATAATGATTCTACCTATGGGATCCTCAGCAAAGGCTCAAAGTAATTTCAGTCATTGAACATTTTGACTAGAGCACTTTATTCCAAACTCAAACCATGTACTTTTGCTGATTAACTTTAGTATTCCACAAATTTCATTATAGCCATGAAGATGACTCATTAAACAGAAGTTAGAGTCAAATTTTATAAGAAAGGTAGTTAAATACGTTTTACCTAGTTCACCTAGATCCATATATTGAAACGCATATTGAGATGTACCGGATTTAATAGTTAATCAGTAGGATTCAAGTACTTATTAAAATAGACCTTGTCAATTCACACATTTGAAAGAGGTCTCACTACAACAAGTGGACTCACCTGTAAACAATTAAAAAGAACCCTTCTGCTTTGCAATTATTTCAAAATGTCTGCATGGGGTTACACACAACCACCATATAATCATCTGGTATCCCACATATATATTATTAAACTGAGTTTAGTTGAACATATTTATAACCTGGTATCAGTTACGTGGTATGCTATTAAACTGCTATTTTAATATAAGCTAAGTTTCTATACTTTCAAAGGTGAGAACTGTTTTAAATCCACTCAATTTCTTGAAACAGTTTGAAAACCATTTCTGACTTGGTTTTGGCAATATCAGGCATAGGTGGCATTTTTTAACCTCATTAAAAATCTTCATTTGATGACATCTCCTATAGATGTCTATACTCTCACACCTGTAATGCTTTCACGTTCAAAATGAATCTCTGCTACATCTCACTCAATATTGATCTTTAAGGCATTTCTCCCAATCCTTTTCCCAGTGTGGTCACTGAACAGTATCAGAGTTCAATAGGAAGATCAGCTGCTCATCCACTTTTTTGCTAAAGCAATTTGTATTATGGATTTATTTTAGCAGTCTACAGTGGCAGTTGCTGTTTTTACTATTTAAATGCTTTGATTATCTGACCTTGCTTACTTTATCTTTCTAAGTGCTATGCATGGGCTTTAGAATTGATCAATAAGTGGGGATTCCTCTACAGGATTATGCTGAAATCAATCTCAATTCAGACTTTTTTTGTATTTTATGTTCATTACTTGATCTTTCTTAATTGTATTTCATTTTTTTGGTGAATAAGTTTAGAAGACCTACTGGATTACAGAGCTAAGAATTATCTAAAAACCATATCTTGTAAAATTAACTTGTGTTGCTAATTAATATTCATCAATTATGTTAATATGAAGAAAATAATTGAATTTTATTTTATTCATGCAGTTTTACATTATAAATAAAGGGCCTATTTCACTAGAAGACAAAGTATAGTGACACAACTAACTGAAAAATCTTGAAATGTCTTAGTGTGCTATCTTGATTGTGACAACTATAGGACTTCTATAAGTGCTGCTTTTACATGTATGTTGCACATCAAAGTGCTTAAAAGACAGTTTGCATAATAAATGGTTTTTCTATTGGAGTAAAATCAAGGCAGGTATTCGACAATAGTATCTTTGAAAATCAATAGGAAAGAAACTCTAAAGTTGTTGAATATCATTTAAAGATTAATGAATCAAGAAAAAAATTTCTGTTTCATGCTCTAGTAGAACATGAATTAAAACATCTATTAAAATGATGTTTTACTCACTTTTAATTTTGATCTAAAAGAGAAGTAAAGTTAAAAATATTCTGAGCACTCTTATGTAAATTGTATATATTTTAGTACCAAGTTGAATATTATCAGTTGAGTAAAAAGAAACTAAATTTAACTCCAGAAAGATGAAAAATATGCCTTCTATCTTGTGTAATTACAAAATATATTTCTTTTTGGGGTGCTGATTTGATCATGTTTTATTTCATACAGAGTATTATTGTCACATGAAGCTTCTGAATTTTATTCTTGGATCCTTTAGCCTAACCTTAGATATTTCAAAATTACACACAAATGAGAAATGCAGGTGTGATATAATATTTTTTAAATATATTTTTCAAATCCCAAATAATCTCCAGATATTTTTGTCAGCAGTACTTATATACAATTATGTATAAATACAGTGAAATATTGTTCACAGTGTAAACTTGAGTGTTAAATCTGTAACTTACTTTAGTGAGAAAAAACTATAAAAAATAAAGTCATTGAGGTAAATAAACATATGATTGAACACAGGATAGTTATAATATGTCCACCTGTGTAAATACAATAATTTTTCTTGAAATAATTTTTGATGAACCTTAGCAGGTCTAGAGAAATATTACATGACTATAATTAGAACAGATGCACATTTGACTATTGGCCAAAATTATTTTATGTTTAATCATTTATAATTAATACTTATATCATCATCACAATACTTTTTTCTGCTATTCACATTAAATAATAAAAGGTGGAAGTAAATAGAAACATAGTTCATTAAAATAGCTGCATGCATTAAGTTAGGCTAGGAAAAGTAAAATTCCTAAGCATACAAGGAAAAAATATATTAAAAAGTTTAATTACCAAATTGCTGCCATAATGATACCTCCAAACTGTTAAAACAGTTCATGCTTTTCTGCTATTTGTGGTAGGAAAGCAATTGAGAGAAATCATTTTCCAGAAACTTTTGCATCTCTGTAGATCACAACCCTGGCAAGACATGTCCATACTTTTTTCCTCAAGTGGGTAAATGTTAAGAGAGAAGAATCCAAGTTTCATGATGCAGCAACACAAAGCTTGGAAGTGAAAATTATGTTGCAGCAGAGTCTTGAAAATATGACTGTAAAAGTTAATCAATAAAATGTCTATTCCTGTCTATTCACCGGAGGCCCCAGCTGCATAGCTTCACTCAATCGATACTACAAATTATTACGATTTCCAGGTTCCCACCGGACATTCAGAACAAATCTTTCAAGTGTAACAGGCTTATACTGAGTATATGGTGTGTGTTCTCCACACTTAGTTCAAAAAGAAAAAAAGTAAAAGTAAAATCTAAAGCCTCTGTGTTTTTAAAAATCCAGCTTCATGGAACTATTAATGTATAGGTCACTTTTTAATGGCAAAAGTAATCATTTTGATTGCCGTAATTTTGCATGCTTCTTTTTCAACTTTAATGTCTACTTAAGAAATGATAACCTAGTAATAGATTGTGATGGATTGGAACCTGGCTAGTTCTAAATGACTGTCTCAAAGTAAATGAATGAAGAAAACAATTTTGATATAATTGCTTATCAAAAAGTCACATGGATTTATTATCACGATATAAAGATAAATGTAGGGCCCTGATTCTGATGAACATTTCAAATTGTAGCAGATCTTTGTTAATATATATTTTAGATATGTTTTCTTTATGACTTATTCAAAAACATTTAAAAATCATATGTCAGGTTTTTCATTTCATTTTTGTAAAGCAAAAAAGAATATGATTTTAGAAATGTATTTCTTTTCTCATTGGAAAAAAACTCAGATATTTTAAATTAGTAAGAACCTCTGCTCTCAATACAAAGTCTACTGAAATTGGCTAAAAATGCTCATGTCTTTGACCTTAACTTTGTTTCATACATTTCACCCTAACTAGTCAAAAACACAGTTGTATTTGTAAATAAGGGATCACTGGTTAAGCGAATTAAATATTGTGCATTTATGTCTTATATGGTACTTAAGTTGGCTTTCCTCTAATGATTGGTAAATATAATTGGTAAAAACCAATATTAAATCAGTTAGCAAATTTGATTGTCATTACACCTGTCAATTTGGGAAAAATACAAATACATAAACTTAATTTTTTTATTTATCAGGACACAAAACCTTAATTTTATTTCCTATATAAACAGTAGTATATTTTCACATGATAAGGTACAAATATTTAGCATGTAAGCAAATCCTACGACAGCATATGCTGAGCCTAAAGAAAAGGTGAGTTTGTTTTCCCTAAGAAGCCACCATTGCTTTTGACCTTGATCTTTTATCAGTTTTTTTTAAATCCAACATTTTCTCATACTGTGTCCTAATATTTGGTATTTTATGACTTTTTAGATATTTAATTAGCCATTGCAATTTAAACTTAGAAATGTGTTATTAAACTTAACTATTTTAACTCTTAGATGGTATTAGCACACATTGACAGTGCTCTCAAGTTCTACTAATTTTGTCATTATTCTATATTGGAAAAAATACATGTAGCGTAGGCATATAAAAAAACTTTATGTCATTATAGTTTTATTGGGTGGTTTATAAATGTATTAATTTATAAAATTTAAGACTGGAAGCAGATCATCACATGACAATTGTCTGAACAAAAATGATTTTTTTTTGTAGCTCTACTAAGTACTGTGCCTTTCAGGCAACATAGCTGTGCAGAAATGTGATGTTAATTTTTAAGCTTCAATTTAACAAATATATCATTAACCCTAGATAAGTATTCATAAACCAATACACTTATTATTCTCAATATCAATCATATAATTCCCCCAATTTTAATTAGCTTTGTAAAATTATGATATCTTCAACAATAATACATTGATTACTATAGACAGTCTCAAAGAATCTTTTCCCAATATGCTTCTGATCATTGATAGCAATTTCTGCCCTTTAGTATTTGCTAAAGGTGCTTTTTTTTTGTCTACTGAGTTCTGGTAGCTAAGATTACATTAATGGCAAACATGATTTATCTGTATTTAATTTTATTTAGAAGCATATAAAATGTCAGCCTACAGTCTGTACCTATTTTAGTGCCTTATAATATAAAACTGTTGAATTGAAACATAAATTCTTCCTTAACATTTTTTCTACTTTTACTATTGAGCATTTACTTGGAAAGAAAATAGATTTTTATGTTGGTGTGTAGTGTTTTGAAATCTAAAGATAAATATACCAAAAGACACAATAAGTAATATAACTTTAGAATTTGGTTTCATCCATATCAAATGGACATTTTAGTTTTGGCTTCAGAACTATGTTCAAGGGTGTGAGGGACAAGAAAAAAAGTTTTGAGGTGTGAGTTTAACTGTGATTATTCGAAGATTGTAGTGAGTATTAGAAAATATAATGAGAGGGGTTGTGGGAAAGGAGCTAGAAATGAAAATAAAAGAAGAGGAGGGGGAGAGAGAGGAGAAAGGGAGAGTATGTGTGTGCAGGAGTGTGTCTCTGTGTGTTTGTGTGTTTGTGTGTGTGTGTGTGAGAGAGAGAGAGAGAGAGAGAGAGATGGGGAGATATCTGGGTTATGCTACTTTCAAATAGTTTTCTTTCTTTTTTAAAAGATAAGCTAAGCAAAGCAAGCAAAAGTTAAAGAGGTTAGGATACTTAAGTATAAGACACAAAAACAGTATTTTTTTGAAAAGTTAATGATAAAATCCGAACGCACTGTATTAGGTGTATTAGGCACAATAATTCCACAAATAGTTACACGATGAAGACAGTAATTAAATCACAGATGTCTCACTAAACAATTTTCACGAGTGTTTCAAACAGCATATGTCTTTATGACTTTTCCTCATAGTTCTTTAAATGCCTCAATGGTCTGGCCAAAAAATCTACTCTGACTGTCTCTCAATTTAATAGTGTCTTGCTTAGAGCTGCTACTTTAAGAAAAAAGAAAGGCAACAAGAGCCATATGTAACCTTTGGACTCTAAAAGGAGAAAGATGAGAATGCCATTGGCAGATAGGTGCTACAGAAAAACAGTGTATCCTTTCTCTTGCATCCTACCTTGAACATTTCTTCATAGTTAATGAGAAGGTCGACCACCAGATCATTATATTTAGACTGTGGAATACGACAGTTACAATTTCCAACATGTGCCATTTCAGTTAGGAAATGTTACAAATTCAAAATCTATTTTGGAACCAACAATTGAGCGAACAAGTTAGCACGTTTAGACACAACCTTTTGCAGAGCAGAGTTAAATATTTAGCGACTAAAGTCAAAGGACTATTTCAATATGTAAATGAAAACTTTCTGAAATACTGAAAAACAACTCACTTGCAATCATTTTTTTTCTTCTTCAGAAGCAATAATCCCTTCTGTCATTGTCTTCAGCGCTGCCTGAGGTTTTCTACTGTTCTGTTCTTGGCGAACTGTTTCTGCTATTCGCTCAGTTAGCTGCTCTTGAGTAGCTTTCAAGCTGGATTCCATTAGAAGAAGTTTTTCATCTTGACTGGCAAGTTCTTGGGCTGAAAGATAAAACAAGAGTATTGCCTTTTAAAAAACTATACTAATGTGTGTGTTTTTTTCTTTTGTTTTTGGTTTAAATAATATGCAATGCAACTTTGAGAAAGATTTAAACAAATCCTTCTTGTCAAAATACAAGCTCATGCAGTCAGTTTTCAGATTCCTTTATTTAAAGCACGAGTAAACAATGGTATCTATGGAGGAATTCAAGAGAGATGACAGTAAACTCAAGTTTATAAAATGCTTGAATTAAAAAAAAATATGTCTTAATCTGACATGAGTCTGTGAGGCTTCTGCGACATTAGTATATTAGGAAAGAGTAATGTTAATATGTATATATACACACGTATAGTTTTCTTGTCCCTTCCTTAACATAAGCCTGAGGTCTACATATACATGCAAACACACAAAAGCATAGAAGACTGATACATAATAAATTATGCCCAAGTGATGGCTCTCTACTGATATATTTTCATGTATAATATTTATAAAATATAAACATTTTTTCAAGGTCATCCAATAGATGGCACTCTTTCATTAGACCAAAGCAGACTTAGGCAATATGCTTCAAGCTCTCAAAAAATAAGTGATTTAAGACAAAGACATTTTTCCTTTGTTCTTTGTTGACCGTATTCCTAGAGATATAGATCTGTACATTTCCTCAAATATCACCTTTTTAAAAGTACTTATCTATTTTTTGTCCCATTGCCTCCACTATTTACCATCAAATCAAATGTTAATAAGCTTTTACATTTATTTTTAACCATAGCTTTGGTTATATACTTATTTTACATGATGCTAGTTAGTGCATTTTGGTCTTATTTTAAAATATAACTATGTATATGTACATATATAATACATTGCATTAAAGATAATGATTTTATGAAAATCAGTTATATTAATCTTGCAATTCAAAAGAAAAAATGATTTAGCATTCCCAATCAACATAAATAGAAATAAGACCATGTATTTATAGAAAGAATCATCTTATCTTTAATGATTCCCATTTTTATGTCTAAAAATGTTGTTTATATTAGGCTTCAATAAAGTTGAAAACCAAGGTATTATGGTCTTACATCAGAAGTATCTTTTTCAGGAATCCTCATAAAAATACTCTGTATAAATTTTCTGAATTTATCACTTATCTTTGAAGTTGAATGATGTCTCCCTTATAAATTAGATCTAAGAATATCTTACTCTCAGTTCTCAATTGTAGATTTCAAGTAATGAAGTGTTTATATTTTAATAATATGTGTTTGCATATTTGCTTTGTTTCATGCAAGCATTCAAAATGACCAGTTTGCCCCAGAAGAAATTACAGCATATACTATATTTATAGCTTAAACCTGCTATATATTAACAGTTTAAATGTGTGCCTCAGGAAACCACAGAGCTAACACAAACAGCTAAATATTTAACAACAAAGAATACATCATCCAGAGCTCATCTTTATTAAATTTCACATGCATAGAAATCTTTCTGAACAAATGAGTTAAATGTTTAATAGTTTCAACACATGTTAAAGAGTAGACTGAAAGTCCAATAAGGAATTTAAAATATTTTCTCTCACTATTAAAAAAAGAATTCTTGATGTATAAAAACTATAGAAAAACACTATCATTGTGTTTGATCTTGACCGATAGAAAGTACAATCAAATGAAATCAATCAAAATTTTGGTGACATGTTTTGAATGTTAATATAATCATGTAAAGAGCTTAGAGCAGTATTTCATTTTATGTTTTCTTCATTTTTCTGCAATAAGTATATCTTGTGGGGGAAAAAATAACCACCCACATTTTATAAATAAGTTTCAAGGAGAATTTTTGAACATTGAAACTGAGAGATTGATGGTATGTAAATTAAAAGATCTGAGCCATCAGACACATACAAATGAATATGGACATATGCGAATACTTCAGAGCGTTTTTTCCTCTTCTTTTCCTTTTTTTGTATATAAAAGTAATAATAATCTAGTTGCGCCAGTAGACTCACTTGTGACCTACTTGAGTTAACTTGTGGCACATACTCAAAAAAGACCTATAATCAACTTTGTAGTGTGAATTTTCATTGAAGTTTGCTACTTAGAAAGGACTAGGAGATTCACGCATCACAGTTCTCTTAAGAGTCGACTCTAACTCATTATGTGTTGGTTAAAAAGGGGTAAATTACTTTAAGTTTACCTATGCTTTGGACTTGAGCCTGAGTTGATCCCAAGCCAGAGGCACTTGCAGCTGCATGCTTTATTTACAATCCCTTTGTCAGACTTACAACTGCCCCAGGCTATAACATAGTGTACCTAATGTTCAAACTGGCAGGTAATCTTATGTCAAACATACTTCTTTGATTTAAAGTGATCAATAGATTCTTGTAAAGAGGTAATTTCTCTGATGTTTCCACCTTGCCTTTTTTACAGGTGATTCACACAAAAGCCTGCTTATATGATGTACGAACAATAAACAGAAAGCTATAATCATGTTTTTTCAGATGTTTCCGGTGCACAACGATTTTGGATCGATACACTGTGTAATACAATTATCTGCAATGATCTGGTTGTATTGAAAAAGAATTTGCAGGAGACCTCTAGGGGGTTTTATCCAGAAACACGTAACTGGCACCGTTGTGAATAGCGGGAGGAAAAATTAAGGGGTTGATAAAGACTGTCTATTATGTACCCATTGACTTCATTAATATTTTACTTTGTAAAATTATTACACCAAACTTTATCCAAAAATAAAAAAATCTCTCAGAGATAATAAAAATAACATTTATGGAATTAGGTATTTATTTTTATAAGAAAAAGACCTTAACAAACAGGACATTGTTAAATGAGTATTATATACTAAGACTGTAAGAAATATGATTTTTCTATAAAATAAATTATCTTTTACTTCTCTTATCTAAATTGCTTAAATGTGTTGGGGTGGGTACGTTAAACCTTGTCAATGACTTTTATTTTTACCAGAATGAATATCAATCTGGACTGCTTAAGAGCACTTTATTTCAAACTTTCTTCTCCAGATAAAAAAAATTGTGGCATCAGGGAAAAGCTAAGACAAACAATTTGTATTCAAAAGGCATTATGCATTTTCTGCAAAGATCTCTGTATGTGGAAAAACTCAGTTTTGTTTTTATGACTCTCCCAAAGATGCTGACTGCTCACAGCATCTACCTCAAAGCTTGCAAGGACCAGGTTTCCTATTTTGAGCCTCTGATTATTTATCTGCTATGTGAAATTCTTCTTTTCCAAGCTAGATCACATTTCTATTCCGGTAATGCTCATGGGGAAACTCTTCCCTCTCATCAAGTCCTAGTGTATGCAGCATCTACAGCTACACATCCGGCTAAGGCCAACCTGCACCGATGACAGAGATCGTTCTTACCAAGGGTTCCCTCTCTGTCTGTTCTGGAGATGTTCAGTCTCTAGACTACACTGTCAAGGAGCTTCACCTCACCCACTTTAACTTTGATGGCTCTGCCTGTCTGCAGGAGACCAGCTTCTGACTTTCTCAGAAATTCTTCTCTTTTACTTATTGCCTGTGAAGACAAAAAGCATTCCAATAGTGCCTTTTATGATGTACTTTTGTATTGCATCCTGCTATTTTGAGCTATAGGAAACTGGAGATTATACAGGTCCTCATTAGCAACTGGGTCAAGGATCTCCAATTCTTCTAGGATCAAAACCTTAGTTAGTTTCTTTAAAAAAAAATCAGTTGAAAAGAAAATTCTACATTATCCTAAATTCTATCTCATCAATACAGAATAGTTTAAAAATTAAAGGATTTCCCCATAATTCTTGGGAAATGAAAAAGAACACTAGTCAATTAAAATGTTTTTTTCTAATAAAGTGTAGAAAACAAATTAATGGGTATAAAATTGTGTTTAATATCATTGACTAAACACCTAAACAGCTCTCATTTAGCTTTAGAGCAAACCATATCCATGTGGACAGAAAGGGAAAGCCCTTTACATAAAACTAATTATGATAATGTCCTAATGATTTCTCTATAGCACATAAACAAATTATCCTTCTAAAAATGTAGTGTTTGCCACTTCCTTTTTAAGTATTACTATCTTTCTGATATTCCCTTGTCTTGCTGTAAATTTGAGTGGGAAAAACACTGAACACAACCAAAATCTAAAATGATAAGCAAATAGGCTTCATTAGAGGGAAAATTCAGTAAACTTTGATGCTGTTTCATATCCATCAATATGGTATTCCTGACTGACTTTTTTTTTTAATTGGCTCCCTGCCACACCTTGACTCTCTATCATGTTCCATCATGCTTCTTTTAATCTGAATATTTAGTGTTCTTTCATGTCTTAATTACAGCAAATTGCAGCACAGTTGGCACCATTTCTTGAAATTAATCCCAGAGTACTTTGTTTCTGTCAAGCAGTCAAAGCCTTAGAGAATAATAGTAAATGTTATTGCAGATCTAAATTTAAATGACTGTCTATGTATTTAACTTAAGCCTTTAATTATTCGTGCTGAACTGTTTTTGGTTCAAATGTTAAACATTATTCATTGAGAATGTAGAATTACTTTAGACAGCTTTAAACCTGCAGATATGTTTGGCTAAAATTTTTACACAACAGTTATTTGTATTAGCATATTTTTTTCAGGTGTACATAACCTAGCAAATGGCAAGTGACATCTTCTTATGGATATGTAGTTCAGTGTTCCATTACTCCCATCATTATTAATCAAATGTATGCATTCAGTGTGCATCCCATTCTAAATGGCTTTTGCTAATAAATTGTTAAATTATAAATAAGACCGGGAACACTAATAATCTAAATTCAAAATAGTGAAGCATGTCAAAAGTTCTTATAAACATGAATTATATTATTTCGCTTTTGAGATTAAGAAATTCAAGCTTTTTAAGTAATGAAAAGAGCCAATTCTTTCACTCCCTCACACTGAACAAGTTCTATAAATACTCAGATTTAAAGTCATCATCATCATCATCATCATCATCATCATCATCCCGCTGATCATCAATTTTCTCGAGTGGTCTCAGTAACATCTCCATTCGTCCTAGCCCTGAGATTTTAGAAGCCTCTCTTTACTCGTCCTTCCCAATGGTGCCACATTGGAGGCTCTTTCCGGGTCAGGGGATTGAGACCCATCATTGTTACTGGTTTTGGCATATGAATATGCCACAGGGAGCTTGCCAGGCAGGAAACTCTCACTAGCTTGCCAGGTTCTCCAAGAGGGAGAACTAGGCTATAAGATGTCATGTGGCCACAAAGCAGCCTCGAGCTTCTGGGAGCTTGATTTTATAGTCTCCGGATGCTGGCCGTTGATGGGATTACACTGCTTACTGGGGGCAGTTTGTGGTTGTGACCACTTAGCTACTGGAAAATGGGGGATCTTGGCAGAAGAGGCCCAGTCCCGATCCAAGCAGGCTTGGAGATCTCAGCCCTGGGTCCCACACACCTGGGTTCTTCTGCTGGTTCCTTCATGAGTGAGGTTCATCCGAACGTGTGGAGAGGGGCCTTGAGCATGGCTGTGGCTGGGTTCTGGAGGTCTTTGGCTGCCGGGGTTCTGCTCGGGGTGAGGAGGGAAAATTAACTCACCCTCTCCAAGGGGCCCTGGTGAAGGCTGCCAGGCGTGGAGTCAAGAAACTCTTTATATATATATATATATATATATATATATATATATATATATATATATACATATATATAAAATTTCATTTCTTTTTTAAATAGTAGTCTCTCTAGTAGTGCTTGATCACTTTCCAGCTATATTTATACTCGGCCCAGCAATGCCAGGTCTGAGGTTAGGGTTTAGGGTTCTTTTTTTTTTTTTTTGCTTTTTGGGTCATACCTGGCGATGCACAGGGGTTACTCCTGGCTCTGCACTCAGGAATTACCCCGGTGGTGCTCAGGAATTACCCCGGTGGTGCTCAGGGGACCATATGGGGTGCTGGGAATCAAACCTGGGTCGGCCACATGCAAGGCAAATTCCCTACCCACTGTGCTATTGCTCCAGCCCCCTGAGGTTAGGGTTCTTATCTCAGGCCCAACACTGTTAGTGACTATCAGGCTCACTCCTGCAGTGCTGAGTAGAAGCCCTACAGTACAGGGATTGAACTTGGCATCCCATGCATGCAAACCATGTACTCCAACACTTTGACCTTCTCCCTAGTCTAGGAACCATTATTTTTATACATATCCAAAATTAACCAATAATAATAATACTTAAAAAATGAGCTTTCAGGCCGAAGAAATAGTACAGAGGGTAAGGTGGAAGCCTTGCATGTAGCTGACCTGCTTTGATCCCCACCACTAGGTATGGTCCCCTGGCATGTACAAAGTGATCTCTGAGCACAAAGTCATGAATATGCTCTGAGCACTGCTCGGTGCAGCCTCAAAACCAAAAATTTAAACAAAAAACCCAAACAATAACAATGAAATATGGTTAATTTTGTTTGATTCTATTTAATTTTATTTGTTTTAATTGGATGCTCCCTCAATTTAGGGGTATTCCAGAAACCTGGAGTCCCTCTGTGTCATGCTCAGACCCTGGTACTGATGCAAGTTATAGGGAAGCCAGTGGAGACATGCTTCTCCACGTTGGGGTTTGTGTCAGTGGCATCACTGCTCAGGGTCATGAGAGCGACTTTTGGTGGAGTTCAGGCCAGTGAGGCACAAATTCAGGGTTTCACGCATTCTCGGCGTGTGCTCTAATGATTTAAACTATCTACGAAATAATGTTTCAAAAGTTTGAGGTTATAGAGTTCAGTATTCATGTTTCATGAATATACCTAAGAAATTAGAAGTTAGGAAGTGCTTGTAGAGTTTGCATGCATGGATAGGGTTGCCTGTAACTTCTTTAATGGAAATCTATGTTAGTGAGTAATAAAAATTGACAGTGAATATAAAAAGCTTGTAAAATGAATACACTTTTCCTTGAACCACAGAGTAGTGGCCTGTATATTTCAATACTCCATTCCATGCCATCCACCAGGATGAGTTCATCGAAATTAGAGATTTTGCCCTATAGTGCCACATATATCTTGATATTATCTAGCACAAAGCCCTGAATTCATCTCTCCCTACAAGTTTTCAGTGTTAATTTCATCTGTCAAATATGGAATGTCAACTGTCTTGCCACTGAAATATCGGTTGAAGATGGAAATCACAATTTTGTCAGATGTATCTTCAAAACATCTACAGATGCAAGTTAATAAATACTAAAATTGTATTCAGTTTTAATCCCAGATTAAAAATAAATAAAAATAACCTACTTTACAAAATGAGCTTTTGGGCAAATAAAATCAGTACAAAGGTTAAGGAGGAAGCCTTTTCAGTGGCTCTCATGGCAAGTATGCTGGTGATATTTAAGGCATATGTTGAGTTTAGAGACAACAAGAAAAAGATGTATTCACAAAACTTATGGTAAAAAGATATTTCTAAAAATTTTAGAAAAACATATTGGAAATAAGTTTCTCGTTCTCCTTCCTTATCAATAGTAGTCTGATTTTTGAACAGATATCTGTTGCCCAGTGTCTCACATCTCAAGAGTGTAGCTGATCTTTCTTACTACAAAGTTTCCTGGCAGCTGTAAAGTCGCTTTCAAGCTGTGTTATCTGCTGTTCTCGCTGAGCAAGCTCCACTTTGTGTTTCTGTTGGGCAGCTATTACATCCCAATGCAATGACTGCAAGGTCTTTTCTAGCTTTTCAATTACAGGAACAGATTTCTTCCCCACATATTGGTCAAGTATATTAGCTCTTTCTACATTTTCTTCCTCCATGATATACAAAGATTCTTAAACTTCCTTTGATGTTTGCATACCAGTTAAATACAATCAAGATTAAAATGAGAAATTACTGTGCATAACATCGATGTATTCTATTCATTATATTCTCTAAACATTATAATAGAACTTACTTAGAAAAAATAATAAACAGTGATGTGTCCCTGGTAAGAATGTAAATGTAGTAACTGAGGAATATCAAAGGAAAACAATTTATCAGGGATAGTTTCATAGATGCTATTTAGACATCTTGGAGAATCAGGGAGCTATTACACTTTTACCCAAAAAAAGTGTAAAAATTACTTTAACATATTTGTTTTTATATCAAAATTATTTATTTAAAATTATTTCAAAAAGCGAATCTATTGTGAGGGTGTGGTGAGCTACCCCGCTGGATTCACTGCTGATCTGTGGCTTTGGAACCACTCATGGAGGTGCTCAGGGGATGATACACGGTAGCAGGCACCAAAAGAGACTATGCCATGTGCATGGCTAGTGCCTTAACACCTTACTATGTTTCTAGCCCTATGTTTGTATTTTTTCAATTAATTAATAGATATGTAATTTAAAATTACATGGAAGTTTGCATAAGAATACTGATTAATTTTAATGTCAATGTGTGAAGTGTTATCTCTCCATTTTATAGGTAGAGCTTTGTAACCTTTACTTAACTATTAAACCTTCCTGTATCTCAGTAATCTGATTTTAAAATGAGAAAATACTATTTAGAAATGCATATATATATACATATACATATATATATACACACACACATACCCTGCATACATACTATAGAGAATGAATTGTATAGATATGTTAAAATATATGTACATACTGTAGATATTCTTTTAAGGTAAAATTAGAAATTTACTGTGTTTTTACTTGTATTTTGACATTTATAATGTATTTTAACACTCATAAAAACTTATTAGTGTTAGCATATATAATACATATATACATATATATGGCATATATATATACACATAAATATATAAACATATATATTGGCAAGCTACTGAGAGTAGCCCGCCCACACAGCAGAGCCTGTCAAGCTACCCATAGCATATATGATATTCCAAAAACAGAAACAACAATGGGCCTCATTTTCCTGACATCGAAAGGGCACCCAATACGGCAGCGTTAAAACAGATGAGCAAGGAGAGGCTGATAAAATCTCAGGGACAAATTAGACTGCCAACACGAAGAAAAACTAAAATGCACATTTGCTGGATGAAGCATCAATTGAGAATGTGATGGTGCAAATGCAGAAGATCAAGTACAACATCGTTGGTCTTACAGAAACGAGAAGGCATCAATGAACCCATCACACCATTTTTGACACTGGAGAAGAACTGTTCCTTGTAACATGTGACAGCAGAGGAGTTAGTGGTGTAGGTGTCCTTGTCAACACAAATTTGGCCATGAGCATTGATTCTTTTGAATGCCTAACAACCTGAATCGGACGATTACACTTGAATAAATGTTACTCACTGCCAGCAGTTTCTATCTTCATTGTCTACACACCAACATACAATTGTGATGAAGAAGAAATTGAGACGTTCTACATGGAGCTGGAGAAGTTCTATAAAGAAGACCACACCTTCTACAAGATCATTGTTAGTGATTTTAATACCAAGAATGGACCGAGAAGGTTGCGCAAAGAACTCCACACTGGGACCCATGGCCTAGAATGGAACAAATAGGGTGAGAGATTGTCTGAGTTCTTTGTGTTGACCAAAACATCCATGGTAACTCACAGTTCCAGAAGGCCAAATCTATATGTTGAACATGGGAGTCTCCCGGTGGACAGTTCCACAACAAAATTAACCACATCATATTCAATCGAAGGTTTTGCCTGACCAATGTCGCTGTTGTCTGTTGTCCCAAAATTCCAAACGGGATTGGACCACCATCTCCTTTGTGCAAAATTATACTTCACAGAGGGAGGAGAAAGGACCGCAAAGTTTATGTTTAAGAAGAGAACTCCCAGAATGACCACGAACTGGGAGTTCTTTGGCACTATTGCGGCAATGTGGGAAGATGCCATCCTGGACAATATCAACAAGGAATACAATCGACTGACTCAGCACCTCCATGACTGCACGAGGAATGCTGAGAGTGGGAAAGCCACAAAAAGACACCTGTCTTCAGAAACAGGTTGGCTCATTTGCCAACGTGGTTTGGCAAAAGCCTCAGGCAACCACAAGTTAACATCCGAGCTTGCAAAACTGTGCAGAGAAGCGATAAAGGAAGACCTCAAAGGGAGAAGAGCAGCAGTGTTGGCTGATTCGGCAGAAGTCGGGAAAAGTATTCGCAATGCTTGCCTGTCCTTAGCCAACTACAAGACCACAATGACTGCCCTCTGATGTCCTGATGGATTTATCACATCTTCCAGAAGGGCAATGGAGAGGATTATTCATGACTTCTACTCAGATGTCTTTGACAGACACATCCACCTACCCACATACCAAATTCCGCAGGATGTATGTATTGTTCCCATTTTCCTCCCTTCTAAAAACCCACAAGCCATTTCATCGGTAAAGACATGTTTAGCACCCATTCCAGACAAGGTCAGACCCAAACACCTGAATAATCTACTGCCAATACTCGTCAATATGCTGGCTCCTCTCTTCACACTCTACCTGCCTGAATGCAAGGTTCCATCCCAATGGGAAACCAGCAGGACAGTTCTGTTATATACGACATAGGCAACTATTGCTCAATCTGCCTGTTGTCCATTGTCTACAAGTTGTTTACTCCAGTCATCCTGAATAGAATAGGCAGAGCACTAGATGAAGGGCAACCATGTGAGTAAGCTGGGTTCCAAAAAGGATTCAGCACAATCGACCATATACACACAGTGACCAAGCTCATTGAAGTTTCGCGAGAGTTCAAGATGCCACTGTCTAATGCTCATTGATTTAAAGAAGGCCTTCGATTCTATTGAGACTGAAACCTGAAGCAATCATTGAAGCCCTAGCAAAACAAGTGTTCAAACTCAGTACATCAGGATCCTCCGTGAGCTGTGCTATCAATTCACCACCAAGATCTCACCATTCTACAAGGAAGTGATCATTGACGTAAAGAGAGGGGTGCGGCAGGGTGCGGCATCTACACCACCTCTGCTTCACTGATGACATCATTGTAATAATACCAAACATTAGCCAAGTGTCATGAATGCTGGCCGACTTCAACTGCCAGTATGGAAAGGTTGAACTGCAGCTGAATCTCACCAAGACAATGTTCATGAAAAACAAACTAGTTCATTACATTACATTTGCTCTCAATGGAATGAACATCTCTGTATGCAGCAGCTATGTCTACCTGGGTCAAGAATTCAACATGAGGAATGACTTGGTGCCAGAACTGCGCAGGAGGAAGAGAGCATCGTGAAACACCTTCAAGAGCATGGAAGAAGTGGTTAAGAGGATGAAGAACCTCTGGCTCCAGGCACATTTGTTCGACTCCACCATTCTTCTTGCACTAACATATGTGTCAGAGACCGGGGCCCTATGCTTACAGGACAAGAACGCAATTTGGGTCGCCCAAAGAGGAATTGAAAGAGCTATGCTTGGAGTATCACATTTCACTCAAGTGAGAGAAGGAATCCCGGGTTCCTACCTCTGTGGATGATTAAGAGTCAGGAAAGCTATTTTGTTTGTCAAGGCATAGAAAATCAGATGGGGCGGACACGTAATGTGATTCAGAGAATACTGCTGCACTGGAGCTGTTACTGACTGGATTCCACGAGACGTCAAAAGACCACGTGGCTGCCCACCTACAAGATGGTCAGACTTCTTCATCAAAACTCTCAATGGTTTGAGGCTCTTCCATTCCTGGAGTGAGCAGATACCATTGGGCTACTCTAGCACGCGACAGGGACAAATGGAGATGTTTACTGGTGCCTGCTCGAGCTAATTGAAGATCAACCGAAGATCAACAGGGTGAAAAGTGACAAATGACTTTCCCATTTACAACTGTGTAGAAAAGCTGATCTAGGAGTAATTAATTACCTATTTGTATCAAAAAATCAGGGGCTGGAGAGATAGCACAGTGGGTGGGGCATTTGCCTTGCACGCGGCCAACCCGGGTTCGAATCCCGGCATCCCATATGGTCCCCTGAGCACAGCCAGAGGTAATTCCTGAGTGCAGAGCCAGGAGTGACCCCTGTGCATCGCAAAGTGTGACCCAAAAAGCAAAAAAAATAATCAAGACATCAATCAAACATCTCGAGAACAAATGTACAGGTCCACATGGGTTCAGTAGTGAGTTCCTCTAAGCTCCAAGCAGTATATTCTTCTCAAACTCATAGAGATAGAGGTAGAAGCAGGAATCCTCTTGGCAGTTACTATGAGACAAATGCTACTTTGATACTAAAAGTTAAGACATCAATGAAAGTTAAGTTTACAGACCATATATATTAATGATGAACAAGTATGTAAAGACCACTAGATGTAATCCTATAAAATCAAGTAAGAGAGCAAAGAATATGATCAAGTGGGGGTTACACCAGGGATGCAATTATGGTTCAATATATGCAAATAAAGTAATGTGATATAACACATTACTTAAAAGAAAACACCATAAGATTATTTCTATACTTACAGAGAAATCATTTGACAATATTCAACATAATTTATGATTTAAAAATATGTTTGACAAAATCTGAATAAGACACAAGGGAATGGATATTTAACCCTTGTTTATGAATTAGAATTATCAAAATCATTAAAATGATTTCCTACATGAAGCAATTTACAGTTTTAGTGTTTTCCCTAATAACATTGCCATGGTATTAATCAAGGACATAGAATAAATATTTCTAAAGTTGTATGGGGCGATAAAAATCCCAGAATAGTCATATCAATCCTATGAAAAAATAATTGGAGATATTGCATTGCATGATTTTAAACAATACTATAAATCCATAGTAATAAAAATAAAGTTTACTGGACCAGATATAGACTCACAAATTAACAGAATAGAGTCGAGACCCCAGAGGTAAACTTTCAGATATACAGACAGTTGATCAAGACAAATGGGGCCAAGTGCATAAAGAGGAACAATAAAAGTATCTATGACAAATGGTACTCAGAAATCTCTTTCTTAATATTTTTATTTTATAAAGTAGTTCACAGTATTTGATTACATTTAGTATTCCAATTCCAACCCGACCACCATCACATCTTCCCACAACTATTTTTAGACGTTTCCATCTCAAACTCCAATCCCTACCACACAGCAGAAGCAAAATAATATATTTTGTGCTGTTTGTTTTGAAAAGCTACTGAAAATGCTAAAAAAAAGAGTGTCCTTAGAGAAAAGAGTGTGAAGAATGTTGTATTTCACCCAGGGCTCATTAAGCCCTTCTATAAGAGATCACTAACATGTTGTCAAAGGCTGAACCTTGGGTTCTTTCTTATATATATCTGTAAAAAAAAATCCCCCTAAGATTGGTTGCCTCCTACTTTGAACCCTATCAAGTGTGGTGTAGTGCTTTTGGAGTATGGGTAGGGTGTGTGGTATGAGTCGTCCAGGAATAGGTTCACTCATGGATGTGGCCTAGCCCGAGAGTGTGGAAAGTGGCTTTGAGTGTGGTGACCCTTAAGTTCTGGAGATTTTTGGCTGCCAGGGCTGGATCCCTGGGGGCAGGGAGTGGTCTCACCCACCCCGCTCTGGGGCCCCCAGAGTGAAACAGACTGGCATGGGATCTGGAGGCATGGTTCTGGTCGGTACTGAGAAATCTCTTTAGGCTCATGCAAAAGTATGAAACTGGATCCCTATCTCATGCCATACACATAGGAATCAAAAACGGATTAAAGACCTTATTTTTCCCAACTAGAACTATACTTCTGAAGTACATCAAGAAAAATTGTCTCAAAAAACCTTTCCAAAATATTGACCTCAAAGGATACTTTTAATGAGAAGACCTAACTGACAAAGAAAACAAAAGTGGGGAGGAAGGGATTTGTTGAACTATAAAACCTATATAATATAAAAGAAATAATGTTCAACATAAAAAGTTGCTTTACTAAATGGGTGGGAATATTTACACATTATATATTGGTCAAAAACTAATCTTGAAAATACATAAAGCATCCACAGTGTCAATGACAAAAACCAACAAACGAATAAAATAACCCCATCCCAAAATAGGCAGAGGGAGTAGACACTTTCTCAAAAAGAACATATATATGTGGCAACCAGACGTATGACTAAGTCCTTTTCATCACTGATTGTTGAATAAATGCATATCAAAACAACAATGTAATATCTTATACTGGTGAGAATGGCCTGAATAAAATAGAACAAAAATAACCAAAATTGTGAGGGCAATCTTTGTAGTTGCTCACACTGTTTCCCATCAAGTTTTTATGGAAAACATGGGGAAGCTTTTCAGAAAATTAAAAATAGAATTACTATATAACCCAGTAATTCCTTTCCTGGGCATCTATCCCAAGGACAGTGAAACATTAATCTTGCACATCTATATTCATTGCAGCATTGTTCACAAAAGCCAAGGTCTGTAAACAACTTAAGTACCCAACAATAAATGAATGGATATTGAAATTGTGATAGATATACACAATATGATAGTACTCAGCTATGAAAAAAAGATTGAAGCATGCAATTTACAGCAACCAGAATGGAATAGAAGGTACACTGCTAAGTGAAGAGATTCAGAAGATAAAGGCAATTACCAAATCTATCCTATGTGGAGTTTAGAACAATTAAGAAAGGGATGGGACAATCCGTGATGTAAACAATCCTGAAACAGAAAAACAGAACAACAAATAAAGGCAGCAAATGTAGGGCTGACAAAGAAGGGGCCTCAGGGCAGTGTTGGGAATGGTGAAGTTGCATTGGAGGGTCAAAACAATAATATGAGAATTGTGTAACACAGAAAGATATATTCATAATAAATGTGCTATGAGAGCCCAGCAAGCTACCGAGAATATCTCGCCTACACGGCAGAGCTGGCAAGCTACCCGTGGCATATTCGATATGCCAAAAACAATAACAACAAGTCTCATAATGGAGACGTTACTGGTGCCCGCTCGAGCAAATCGATGAACAACAGGATGACAGTACTACAGTGATTTAAAAGTGATGGGGGAAAAAAAAGTACTGGAAGGGATTCACATCATCTGTTCTTTGAAACTGAACATGGATTATTTGATTCTCTGGTCCACTGCATCTCAAAAATTTCATTTACTTCATTACAGAATAAATTTCAGTTGTGTGAGCTTTTTAGAATTTTCTGAACTCGGCCAGAGCCCATATTATCACAAGAGCACTGCCATGAATGATATCTGAGTGCAGAACCAGGAGTAAGCCCTGAATATTGCATTTCGTGGCCCCCAAACAGAAAAAGAAAAAACAAGCAAAAAATATTTCCTGAATTCTTATTTTCCCACAACAGGGATTATTCTCCCTTTATTTTAAATGTTCTTCATGCACTCTTTCTTGCCTCCAGTATTCAGTGCATTTATCCCCCAAATTTTTCAATCAGATTAAATCATACTTTGTTAAAAAGCTGTCCATTGGCTTTCAATAGAGGAGGTAAGTTCCATTCAACATTCACATTCATGGATCCTGTACATTTTTCTGTGATTTTTAGTAATTATAAATGTGCACATTTATCTATTTTTATGTTTAATCTAAATGTTTCCCTGAAAATGCATGTTTTTGTGTGCCTTAGCCATTCTTTTATATTCAGCATTAAATAACTGCCGCTAAATTTAGTATTGGAAAGGATTGATTTGTAATCATGTTTCTGTTGTATGTTAGACAAATAAATGATTTTTTTGAATGAATGAGGAAATTTCCATCTGAGAATTGACAATAAAATGGTTCAAGAGTTATCTGCTTCAAATCTATCTGTCTTATGAATGAATTATTTAATATTATTAAAGAAACCTACTTTTGTTTTTGTCTTAAAAATGTGTGCAGATAAAGGATAGATGGTGATAAATAAATAGAGGGTGATATATATGTATATATATATATAAAATGGTAGATATAAGAATAAGAACTATATATGGAGAGATAGTAGTGCATTTTTTCCTAGGATGATAAAAAAAGTGAATGCCTTTTGGTATGTGATTTGAGGTAAGAATTGTTGAGAGAGAAAAGAAATTATGATTATGTAAAACTGAGGAATCATGGTATAAGGGTATATTTGCACCTATGTATAGTTGAGAAAATAGTCTATAGTTGAGAAAATACCAGTGTAGACTTTAAAGAAACTCTGGCTTGAGAGACGTATATCAAGCATCTCCACTGTTTGATTTCATTCTCAGTACAGTCTGTTTTTCATAGCACCCTTTCTCTGGATGGAATTGCATTTGCTGAGCTAGAAGGTGGCTACGTTTGAGGAGCTTGAAAGAAATAGAAGTTGACTGACCACATATCGATAAATCACATATTCAAGGAATAGGCACATGTATCACACACACATACACACATATTTAATGTTACCCAGCAACAAATTATTATCTACACATAGAGTTTTGTTTAGCTATGTCTATTCTATTGACTCATGAATAACACAAAGTTTAGTAGTGCCAATCTCTATACCGTACAGCATTTTGAATAATTCTTAACACTAATTTTAACTACCGACTTCTGTTGACCAGATGTCTTCCATATATTATAGTTGATTAGCACTTTATGTAGCTATATGTTTTACATAGTATATATTTGTATTACAACATAAGATAGAGAAAATAAAATACTGAGAAAATTATATAAAAGAAAATAATGTATAGTACTATACGGTATTTACTGGAATAACACAAATAAGTAGGCTCACTTGCATTATGCAAGGGTCAACTGCACATTCAATATGTATAGAGTGGGATAATCAACATTCACATAGTACATAAATACCCCAGTATCTATGACTTATTTGTAAAAACAGCTTTTTCCTTTTATTATTTAAAGAATTGTCACTGAAAGCTTAAATTAGCAAACCAATATTGTGGGTGTTTTTAAAACACAGAACTATTTTAGTAAATTAATTCTTTATTACTAGGAAACCCAATATTACCTAAGGAAACCAAGTTTGTGCTCAGATTTAGCAAAGGTAATATTAATTTTTTTTATTACCACTCATGCCTTCAGGCAGTTTAAATAATGTCCCTTACTGTCACATTTCTAATTTGTATGTGGTTTGCATGGGTCTGTGATAGACTGTATTATCTAAAATCCTTTGCAACTCTCAAGTTTTTTAAAACCTAAACTTTAGAATTTACAGATCAATTCTTTTGAGAAGCTAGATATGAAAGAACCCTCAGATCAGTCAAAACCAAAGAAAATTGTAGATACTTTGGAATAGGAAAAATGCACGCTCAACCCTGTCTCATTGAATACATTTTGTTCGCATGGAGGCGCATTACAGTAAAGTTTTCCCTTGGCCCTAGCATTCTATGATTACTGCAGCTGTGCTTCTGAGTTCTCTCCACTGCGGTGGAACCCTGCTGTCATGCTTTAGGAGGCCTCAGATAGGCTCTTGCTAATACTTAAGACCCATCTCTCAAACTTGAGCCTTATCTCTCTAATGAATGCCTGTTCACCATCAGAGCTAAGTGCCCAGGGAGAACCAAACCTCTTGATCCTTGCTTTATGAACATCTACTTACTGGCTCCCAGGGTCAGGAGCTCTGTGATGTAGTCACTCTGGTATTGTACTCTCTCTAGGAATGGAGGGTTCAAACAGCCCCTGCAGCCACTACCCGCTATGGTGATAGATGGCCTCAAGCTGGTTTGACTGTTCCAGACTTCAGGTATATGAATTTCTTTAAGTCTGGACTTGCTACTTCACTGTCATAATCTCACAGCCCCTTCTCCTCTCCCGAGGCAACCTATTCTTAATTATGTGTTTTCTCAACACCTTGAGTCCATCTTATCTAGGCCTCTTTGTGGTAGTCGAGGCAAAGGTCAGACAGAACCACCTTATTTCCAGTGGCCTCTTACAACACCCTTTCTAGTTTCATTCCTTGTCTCAGTAAGAAGATACAGATAAAAGTGACGCATTATACTTTTTAAATTATTATGTCATAACCTATGCTACAATGCTGTGGTATTTTTCTCCCAATCAGAATGATAGTTACCTGCAAGCAATAATCATATGTTATCCATTACCCTGTGAAAAAACAACACACCATGGTTCACCTTATGTCTTTTAAGTCATATATAAAACTGAAAAATTAACAAAATGCAAGGAAACAATAAATTTTCTCATAGAAAAAGGCATAAATAAAATAAACATAAAAGAACAAATTAAATGGACTGAAAGCTGTTATCTTCTCCAGATACACAAGTTTTAATTTATTCTACTCTGAACTTGATTGCTGATAGAATCCACTTTCTTTAATTTTTGCATAATTAAAAAATGCTTAAATATTTTAATGTTATTTATGCTTACATAACAGAATTATATATATATTGTATTTAAAACAAAACTCAGCTATAGAGCCAATAAATTATAAAAATTATATTAAGAATAAATTCTTAGTTTGAAATTGAAGCTACTAACATATTTTTTTCTGTTTAAGGGAAACATCTGCTACACACACACACACACACACACACACACACACAAAATTGAGAAAGACCGCATGCAACAGAGTGAAAAGGAACACAGATCACTGCAAAGTTCTGAGACTATTTTATATATATAAATACTTTCACTTTTACTGTCACTGTCACTATCATCCCGTTGCTCATTTATTTTCTTGAACGGGCACAGTAACATCTCCATTGTGAGACTTGTTACTGTTTTTGGCATATTGAATACTCCACGGGTAGCTTACCAGGCTCTGCAGTGCAGGTGAGATAGTCTTGGTAGCTTGCTGGCCTCTCCGAGAGGGGGTGGAGGAATGGAACCCGGGTCGGCTGCATGCAAGGCAAACACCCTACCTGCGGTTCTATCGCTCCAGCCCTTAAAATACTTTACATATTTATTTTTTATTATCTGTTTGGTTATTATAAAGTAGAAAAGAAAAATTAAAGTCTCCTGCTATAAATGTAGTTTTAGTTCTTGGATATCCTAATGAGGACTCTGACTATGATATAATAAATGGATATTTTCTTTTAATTCAAATGCAAAGTATATTTTTTATTAACTTTTATTTTCTTGTCCTGAATTTAAATTTTTCTTAAAGTGTATGGGCTAATCCCACATTCTGATTATTGCTCATTTGCTTATTTCTGGGATGACTTTTCTCATGTCTTTTACCTTTGACTTCTCTGGGTAAGTTTTTAACAAATATATTTGTTTTATACAATGTGCTGTGAATTACCTTGATGCTTACAGACATTCTTTTACTTTAAAAGGTGGATGTAGGGCTGGAGAGACAGTTTATCTGGTAGGGTGCTTACCTTGCCTACAGCCGTCTGGCTTCTATCTCCACTAAAGCAGGACCATCAAAAGGAGTGATATCTGAGCACAGGCCAGCAGTAAGCCCTGACTACTGCTGAGTGTGTCCCTACAAGAAAATGAGCAAGTAGAGTTAAATTTACTTAAATTAATTTAAATGATGTATATGTATAGTTAACAATATCATTTATTATTTGTCAATGCTCCTTTTAGATCATTAAACATATAGTCACATTTGCTTTCATGTATGTTTGTGCTTTCTCTATAAATTTGGATAATTTGGAATGTTTGTACATCTTCTGGTGGTTTTCTTTCTGCTAGTACTTCTAGTATTACGTAGTTATCAAACTCTGACAGATTCTAGTGACGTCCTCTTCTACTATGTTCCAACCTTAGCTTACCTCGTGTCAGTCAGAAGGACAAGTTAGATTACAGTTAAAAAAAATCGAGATTGCAGCAGTTTAGTGACTTACCATAAGTAACTTACATGCAGCCGACTTGGGTTCAATTCCTCCATCCCTCTCGGAGAGCCCAGCAAGCTACTAAGAGTATACCACCTGCATGGCAGAGCCGAGCAAACTACCCATGGTGTATTCGATATGCCAAAAAGAGTAGCAACAAGTCTCACAATGAAGAGCTACTGGTGCCCACTTAAACAAATCAATGAACAATAGGACAACAGTGCCACAATGCTAGTGACTTAACATAGCAAACTTTATTTCTTGTTTTACAAGCCCTACAGTCCAAGTATCTCTCCAGTGTAGGTGCTCTCCATGTTGTAGCACAGGATCCGCGGTTGCTGAAATATGTGGCACCCACTTCTCAACACAGTGCTTTTTGGAACACTCTGCAGGGTGCAGAACATGGAGAAGTCTACATCCAATACTTTGCATAACCCTGGAGTATCAGTATTGATGTTCCATTGACATCCAGTTGGCTGAAATCTAAGTTCTGGAATAGATTTTATTTTATTGCGGGTGTTAGGAAAAGTGAGTAAATAATGAGTAAGAAATTATAATATCTGCCATGTGATTTCAACTATTTTTTAAACAGCTCATTGCATATCCTTAGTGTTCTTCTCGGATTATTTTATCAGTTCAATATATTTATCATAAAATGATTGCTAATAAAATAGAAGAAAACTGACTATACTCTATTTTCTACTTTCTGACCCACTCAGGTTTTCTATTTAGGAGAAAATCTGGCTATCATTATTTCTTGATAACCAGACTTTGCAAAATTCGACCATCTTATGAAATGAAAAGTTTAATTCTCACCAACTCTTCACAGAATAATTATTGCTTCTAATATATTACTTGTTAATACCACTTAGCTCTTCTAATACAGATGTAGGACAGGTTGTAATCAGGAGCTTTTGGGGGCTTAGGCCATTTGGTGTGATGAGGTGAGGTAACTGCACAGTAAGGCCACAGTGTCAATACTGTTGTAAACATATTGCCTTAACCAAAATAAGTTCTAAATTTTAAAAAAAGCAAATAATGAAATTGATTAGATTCTAAGCCTATTAGGACTAGTAATTTGGTTTTATTATCACTGATAGTCTTATTTACACAATCACATTGTAAACACATTGTGACAAGAAAATTTCTATAGCATCTAAGCAATGGTGAAACACAAAATTTGCTATTTAAATATATATGGTTTGGTTCTTATTTCCTCCTAGGTAGATTTTCTAAAATTCTGAAGCAATATAGAATAAATATATCACATTAGCATTGCAACTTTTATAAAATATAATTATTAAAGGAATAAATATGAATGTTTATTAAAAATTGTGTTTATTGTACTATCACCATATGGACTGGAATAAGAACTTAAATTCAGTTTGTAGTAAATCAACTATTCTTAAAGTGACGTTTATTCATTTCTCTTCACCTTTTTAATTTTCCACTCCCTGTTGAGACTTGTTGAAATGAATACATTGGATAAAACTCTGAGAAAGGCACCAGAGTAATAGTACAGAGAGTAGGGTGCTTGCCTTAAGCCACTAACCCAGTTCAATCCCCGGCATCATATAAAGTAACTTGAGTGCTGCCAGTGTCTGAAAGCAGATCGCTGTGAGACTTGTTGTTACTGTTTTTAGCATATCAAATACGCCAGGGGTAGTTACCAGACTCTGCCATGTGGGCAAGATAATCTCAGTAGCTTGTTGGGCTCTCTGAGAGGGACAGAGGTATTGAACCCGGGTCAGTCGCATGAAAGGCAAACGTTCTATATGCTGTGCTACCGTTCCACCCCATAAGAATTAAAATAGAATTTTTTTAAGACCTTATATTAAACAGTGCTAATGTGTGGGATGTATAGCACTATAACCTCCCCAACCCTAAAAACTACTAAGTAATCCTTTTAAAAAAAGAAGAATATGGGAAGTATCACTTGTCACTTGCCACTTGTTATCACATTGATCTTTGATTTGCTCAAGCAGCCACCAGTAACATCTTCATTCGTCCCTGTTGCGTGCCAGTGTAGCCCAGTGTTATCTGCTGGCTCCAGGAATGGAAGAGCCTCAAACCATTCATTCAGGGTTTTGATGAAGAATTCTGACCATCTTCTTGGTGGGCAGTCAAGGGGTCTTTTGATGTCCCGTGGAATCCAGTAGGTAACAACTCTAGTCCAGCGGTCATCTGTCAATCACATTACGTGTCTGGCCCATCTGATTTTCGATGCCTTGGCAAACGAGACAGCATCCCTGATTCTTGACTGTTGACAGAGGTCGGAATTCCGGATTCCTTCTCTCACTTGAGTGAAACATAATACTCCAAGCATAGCTCTTTGGATTCATCTTTGGGATACCTGAATAGTGTTCTCATCCTGTTTTTATAGGGCCTAGGCCTCTGAGGCATATATTAGTGCAAAAAGAACAGTGGAATTGAAAAGATGTGCCCGGAGCCGGAGGTTCTTCATCCTTTTAACCACTTATTCAATGCTCTTGAAAACATTCCATGCTGCTCTCTTCCTTCTGCGCAGTTCTGGTGCCTCGTCATTCCTCATGTTGAGTTCTCGACCCAGGTAGACATAGCTGCTGCATTCAGAGATGTTTGTTCCATTGAGAGCAAATGGAATGTCAGGGACTATTTCACTTTTCATGAACATTGTCTTGGTGAGATTCAGCTGCAGTCCAACCTTTCCATACTCGAGGTCGAAGTCGACCAGCATTAGTGCCACTTGGCTAATGTTTGGTGTTATTAGAATGATGTCATCAGCAAAGCAGAGGTGGTGTTATTGCCGGCTATCTATCTTCACTCCCATTCCTTCCCATTCCAGTGGCACTGAAGAGTTTTGGAGAAATGGTATCACCCTGCCGAACCCCTTTTTTTACATCAATGATCATTTCCTTGTAGAATGGTGAGATCCTGGATGTGAACCTGTAATACAGCTCACAGAGAATCTTGATGTACTGAGTTTGAACGCTCAGTTGGCTAGAGCTTTGATGACCACTTCAGTCTCAACAGAATCCAAGGCCTTCTTGGATTGATGAAGTTCATCTAAATCGAGAACTTTAGACAGAGCGGCATCTTAAACTCTTGCGAAACTTCAATGAGCTTGGTCACTATGAGGATATGGTTAATTGTGCTGAATCCTTTTCTGAACCTGACTTGCTCGCATGGTTGTCCTTCATTTAGTGTTCTGCTGATTCTACTCAGAATGACTCGAGTGAACAACTTGTAGACGACAGACAACAGACAGATTGTGCGATAGTTACTGATGTCATGGATGTCTCCCTTCTTTTACAACAGAAAAGTCCTGCTTGTTTTCTACTGGGACAGAAACTTGCATTCAGACAGGTACTGTGTGAAGTGCCGAGCCAGTGTATTGATGAGTTCTGGCAGCAAATTCTTCAGGTGTTCAGGTCTGACCTTGTCTGGACTGCGTGCTGTATGTGTCTTTACTGACAAAATTGCATATCGAATTTCAGAAGGGAGGACTTTGGGAGCAACATATCCATCCTGTGGAATTTGGTGTGCGGGCAGGTGGACGTGGCTGTCAAAGATATCTGAGTAGAAGTCATGAATAATCCTCTCCATTGCCCTTCTGGAAGATGTGATAGATCCATCAGGTCATTGAAGGGCAGTCATCTTGGTCTTGTAGTTGGCGAAGGACAGGCGAACCTTGCGAATACTTTTCCTGACTTCTGCTGCATCGGCCAACACTACTTCTCATCTCTCTTTGAGGTCTTCCATTATCACTTCTCTGCACAGCTTTTTGAGCTTGAATGTTAGTTTGTGATTGCCTGAGGCTCATGCCAAACCACACATTGGCAAATGAGCTCAAGAGTTTCCGAAGACAGGTGTCTGTTTGTGGCTTTTCCACTCTCAGCATTCCTCGTGCAGTCATGGAGGTGCTGAGTCAGTGGATCATATTCCTTGCCCATGTTGTCACCAACTCATCTTCCCATATGGCTGCAATAATGCCAAAGTTCTCCCAGTTCATGGTCGTTCTGGGAGTTCTCTTCTTAAACTTAAAATTTGCAGTCCTTTCTCCCAGGTCTTTGAAGTAGAATTTTGTAAGAATGAGATTGTGGTTCGATCCCTTTTGGAATTTTGGGACTACAAGCGACATTGATCAGGCAAAACCTTCAGTGGAATATGATGTGGTCAACTTCATTGTGGAACTGTCCACCAGGAGACTCCCATGTCCAACGTTTAGATTCGACCTTCTGGAACTGTGAATTACCATGGATGATCTTGGTTGACACGATGAACTCAGACAGTCTCTCATCCTATTTGTTCCATTCTAGGCCATGGGTTTCCGATGTGGAGTTCTTCGGGTGACCTATCTTGGCCTTAAAATCACCGACAATGATCTTGTAGAAGGTGTGGTCTTCTTTATAGAACTTCTTCAGCACCATGTAGAACTTCTCAATTTCTTCTTCATCGTAGTTGGTTGTTGGTGTGTAGATGATGAAGATAGAAACTGCTGGAAGGGAATCACATCTATTCAAGTGTAATTGTCTGATTCAAATTGTTAGGCATTTGAATGAATCAATGCTCATGGCCAGTATCATGTTGACAAGAACACCCACACCACCGATGCCTCTATTGTCACATGTTCTGTGGAACATTTCTCCAGTGTCGAAAGTGACGTGATGTGATTGATATCTTCTCGTTGACCAATGATTTCATACTTGATTTTCTGTGCTTGCATCAACAGGTCCTCAATGGATGCTTCTGATGCCAGCGTACATGCGCTGAAAGTGCAATCATTTTAGTGCTTCTTCATTTTGGCAGTCTAGTTCATCCCTGATATTTTATCAGCATCTCCTTGCTCTTCCTTCTTAACGGTGCCATATTGGGGGCTCTTTCAGTGTCAAGCGAATGAGGCCCATTGTTGTTATTGTTTTTGACATATCGAATATGCCATGGGTATCTTGCCAGGCTCTGCCGTGCGGGTGGAGTACTCTCGGTAGCTTGCCTGGCTCTCTGAGAGGAATGGAGGCTTTTAGGGCGGCTCCAATCACCCTTACAGGTGTTCCCATGGTTAACAACATATTTGAACACCACCAAATATGGTGCGGAAATTATGGAAAATGGGTAATAAGTGTCTTATTTTGTGTCGCACAGCTTCTTTGCAACCACGTGGTCTGGAATGCAGCCTGGAGCATGGCAGTGGCTGGGTAGTGGAGGTAGTGGAGTTCACCGATCAGTTATTTATCTGGTGTGGGTGTGGTGGGTCGTCTGGATTTGATCCCTGGGGCACCGGAGATTGGAGGAGGGAGAGAGAGTATCTTGTTTCCAGGTCTCATTGAGCCCGGAGTCCAAGGTCACAAAGTTCTGTTTTACCTGGTTCTGTGGGGCTTCACTCATGTGTGAGGTTCGGCCCGATTGTCTGGAAAGCAGCCTGGAGCGTGGCAGCTGCTGAGTAGTGGAGTTAGTGGAGGTCGGCCGGGGAGGTATTTATCTGGTGCAGGTAGGGTTTTAATTCTTTAAATTTAAATGATATTACTAAATATTTTGTGCCCAAGCAATACTTTTAGAAAAAGAAATAGGAAGCACCATATTATTTAAATTTAAACTATATTATAAAGCTCTATTAATGAAAAGTATTTGGTTCTGAAATAAAAAGACTTTCATTTCAATGAAATAGAATTGACCTCAGAAGTAAATACTCAGATACATGGATAGTTAATGAGAAACGATCCAAGGGTATAAAGTGGACAAAGGAATTCCCTTCAACAAATAGTGTTGGGAAAATTTGATAGGGACTTTTAAGAAAATTGTATCCTTATTTCAAATCACCAATAAAAAAATACAAAAAGGATTAAAAATCTTACCATTAAACCTGAGTCTATAAACTTAATCAAGGAATATATATGTATATATATAAGGAACGTTTCATGATAGAGACTTGAATATGTTTTTATTTGGCTTCATTATAAAGAAAATGAAATTCTAAATACACACATATCTATATTTAGAGTTATATATATACATATAACTGTTTAGGCTAAACTGCTTTTACTAAGAAAGAAACTATGACTAAAATAAGAGACTGTATTGAAAGGAAGAAAATCTTTGTGTACCATAGGTCTAATATTCAAGATATATTCTTAAGCACTCACAAAGTTCAGTAATAACAACAAAAATCTTATAACCTCATTAACAAAAAGGGGAGGTAAGATTAAACACTCATCAAAAACAATAATATATAGCTGGCTAATAAATATTTGAAAAAGAATTTATCATCACTATGATCAGTGAAATAAAAATCAAAACCATGATATATTGGCTCATACTAGTGAGAATGGCCTGAATTGAAAACACCAGACATGAGGCTGGAGAGATATCATTCCTTGCTTAGCTTCTACCGAAAACAGTATGGAGAAGACTCAAAAACATAAAAATGAAAACTCACATGTGACTCATCAGTTCTCCACTTTTCTCTATCCCAAGATTACAAAAATATTAGCTAAAATAGAAATATCACATATATGTATGCACATATATATAAGGAAATGCTAGTCAGCTACAAGAAATGGAAATATGTAATATACTAATAAAATTCAGATGGAACTAGAGTGTATCATGTTGAGTGATAAAAGCCACAGGGAGAACTAATAACAAATAACAAATAACTTCCCTCATATGTGGTGTATAAAGGATAAAATCAAAGCAGTGGCTCTAGAGACAGTACAGGAGTGAATGTGCTTGCCTTGCTCGCTACCTACCTAGGGTCCATCTCTGGCATTCCATAAATATCAGGGTTTTCCCTTGAGCACTGAACCAGGAACAATCCTTATATATATATCTGGTACTTTGCTCCCCACAAAAAAAAATCAAAAAAAGGAAATTGGAAATAATGAAAACAAACACTTGGGTTTTGACTATAGCACTGTGGATGGTATGGGGGCGGAGTGATATTTGGGGTGAGGAAGGACAAAATAGACTGGAAATGACATAAGGACTGTTGGGGAAGATGTTTAGCATTTGGGGTGCATTAAGAGGTGAACTAATTTTGCATAATTAAAACAAAATTTGCATACTAAAATTATTGTAATATGTTACCTCAGAGAAAGGGGGTGGGAATATATATATATATATATATATATATATATAGAGAGAGAGAGAGAGAGAGAGAAAGAGAGAGAGAGAGAGAGAATAATGTCTAGAAAAATCCCAAAAAACTTTCTGTTGAAGATACAATTTTTTTTTGTTTGGTCAGCTCATGGTCTTAGATATAAAAAAGTCCATGTAAGGGTTAAGGGATGGTCTATTCCTACATGAAATATAAGTCAATTCAAAAATAACAAAAATTGTTCCTTTTGGTAGAAATTTAGCTGGTTATAGGGATAATTTTAGCATGACACTGTAAAGTTCTGCAGTTAAGTCTAGAGAATCCAAGACATATATGACACTATTAACTTACAGTTTTTAAATAGTGTAATGTTGAAAATTATGATATCAATTAAAATGGGGAAGAAAAGAAATATGTCTCCAGCACATAGCCAAAACTAAAACATTACTCTCTAAAGGAATACGATCTGGCTTAAGAAGAAGTTAACAGTAGAGTCTCGCTCTTTCTTCCTTTCTTTCTTTCTTTCTTTCTTTCTTTCTTTCTTTCTTTCTTTCTTTCTTTCTTTCTTTCTTTCTTTCTTTCTTTCTTTCTTTCTTTCTTTCTTTCTTCCTGTCTGTCTTTCTTCTGTCTTTCTTTCTTTTAAATCCAAAGGAAATGAAAAGTTTTTGACCCAAAATAGAAAGGAAAGAAAGTAAGAGAGAAAGAAAGAAAGGGAAAAACAAAGGGAGGAAGGAAGGAAGGAAGGAAGAAAGGAAGGAAGGAAGGAAGGAAGGAAGGAAGGAAGGAAGGAAGGGAGGAAGGGAGGAAGGGAGGAAGGGAGGAAAACTGAAAGTAAGGAAGGATGAAAGGAAAGGAGGAAGATCAGAAGATCAATTCTGCCAATACTTTGAACTCAAATCCCAAGTCTTCACACTTTAAGACAATAAATTTAAATTAACAAACCATGCTTTATGGCAATTTGGTACAATAAGCCCACTAAACTAATTTAAGTATTCGTTTGATAGAGTATAAGATTAAACAACTAATGAATTGGAAATTGATAAATAAAATTACTATGAACAGTGAAAATAGTAAAATGTGGAAATGATCTATAGTTATTATAAATGTAGTTATAAAACAGAATGCAAATACCTTAATGTTGTCCTAAAAAAATAACAGCACAAATATGCATGCATGCCTGTGAATATCTCAAAACTTTTATTAAATCCTATTACTTTGAAACATTTGCTTTCAATTAAAAAATATTTCTGTATACTCAGATAAACATTCAAATGTAAATATTTCTTTTACAAAACATGAATATATCACTATAGAAAAACTGAAATAGTATTCACTTGCATAATGAAGTTCATGGTTACTGCAATTGATTTTTTTTGAAAACAGTGAACATGCAACCTTTGTAAATTTTGTTTCTAATTCAAAATTATAAACATAAGGACTTGAATGTAAATGCTGAATTTTGCATTTATTTTAAACAGCAATGTATAATTGAAAGTTATAAAAAGCTAGCATTTTATTAATACTTGATTCATACAGCAAAACAATATTTATTCAACAAAATGTTGCATATAATAATGAATATATTTAATGGCACTAAGGGTTGCTAAAACAACCTCAGTAAAAAGAGGTATTGGAACTGAATTAAAAAGTTTAGTTCATTCCACGGGCTGGAGTGATAGCATAGAGGGTAGGGCGTTTGCCCTGCGTGTGGCTGACCCGGGTTCGATTCCTCCATTCCTCTCGGAGAGCCCGGCAAGCTACCTGTGGTATATTCGATATACCAAAAAACAGTAACAACAAATCTCACAATGTAAACGTTTCTGGTGCCCACTCGAGGAAATTGATGAGCGACTGGATGACAGTGACAGTGACAGTTCATTTCACACTATGTGCTTCTCTAACTTAGACTTTATTTGAGCTGGAAGAAAAATTAATTTTCTCTCACCCTTTATTTTCTGCTATGTAAGTCTTTTTGTTTTGTCTTATTCAGATTTTGCTTCAACTCGGGTTTCACATTCACAAGTAGGTATTCTGCATTTTTCATGACAGAGTGACATTTTTCTGCAGTAGCAAAATGATTTTGCTCTTCTCCTTCACTTAATAATAAAAAATAATAGTAATAACAGTAAACAGGTCAACCAAGTCTGCTTTAAATACAAGTACTGAATAACTTTAAACATTTTATAAGGCTCCAAGTGCAACAGGTAGGGCACTTGCTTTGCACACTGTGATCCGAGTTTGATCCTCCACAAACCATATGGTCTTTCAAGGCCCTCCAGAACTGATGACTGAGAACAGTCATGAGTTATATCATGTTATATTATTATATATCACATATATAATATAGTATATGCATATACTATATGTATACTGTATTATGTATGTAGGTATATATACATATACGCAAGTATAGACATGGATTTTTCTTTCACATATGGTCATGGCTTTTTAAAAATTACTTTACATATAGATTCCATGAGTGTACATAGGTTCAGATCAACTAACAAATATGGAATATTGGAAAAAAGTATCAAATACGTCAAGGTAAATTCTCTCCATTGTATTGTCACAACTTTGGAAACATCACTCATATAGTTTATAATCGTAAATACTTTGTGGGGAAGACTGCAACTAAGTAACTAAATTTATTCTTAATTTACTGCTTACCTAAAACTACACCATACTGTTCTACTCGTAATATGAAGTCAATTGCTTGAGGTAAAAAAGAATTGATATTAATTACGGAAAATTGTTGTCCAGTGGAAACAAAAATGGAGATTTTTATGAATACTTTATCATTAGGATAGCTTAAAATTGCTCTCTCCATTAATATAATTGACCCACCAAGTGGCAAATTAGGTAAGTTTATGGATGAATAATTAATCATATATTTTATATGGAATACTTTTTCATTTTTTTATGCTCTGATTTCTTTCCCTTGGTTTGTAAAGCAAGGGCTAACTTCTAAAAATGTTATAACATTTCCACTTAAAAATAATAATAGAAAAATTCTACTTAATTCTTAACATTTATCTTTTATTTCTTAAAACTATTCGTTTGTCCAATTATTATAAACAGCACTACACAAATTCAGTAATATGCATACTTAATATGTAGTATAATATGAAAAGATAGTACTGTAGAGTACTTAAAATTTCTTAAAATTCATAAATTTCAGAATATCTTGAAATTTACTAGACACACATATTTCAATCATATGAATTGAATTAACATCAAAGGATCAAAATGACATTTGGCAAATAATTATTTCCAGGACATTAGTGCACTGGAACCTTTGTATTTTAGAAAGAGATAATTCTCTATATTTTTGTGAACAATTTTCTCACTATCAAGCTGAATACTGTACAACTGGATCCAGTATTCGATACTAATTTGTCACCAGATTTAGAGAAATTAAAAGGTATTTTTAGAAGCAACTTCATTTACTTTCACAAAGTCATTGCTGTTTTAATTACTGGTCCTTTCCATTGTCTATTCACCATTTCACTATTTGTACTAACTTAGCTCCGTTGGCAGGCTAAGATATGAATTTATGACTATGGTTGAATACAATTGGTGTCTAATATCACAGTGTCAGCTCATCTTTATTCTTTGTGCTGATCTCTCTGCAAGCAACAGCTTATACAACACAACAGGAAACAGACAGTACAGGGGATAGGGAACTCAGCTCCTCAGAGCCAAGGGGCTACTGGAGCCTTGGTTGGTGGAGGCATTGCACATCTGAATCATCGTTGCATCCTCTGGCATTACTACTGAACTACCCATTCAACTAGTAAACCAAGAAACCTGCCTCCCCACCATATCCACCTAAATCTAAAATAGAACAATAGAACTTTAGAGGCATTTATATCAATTAAAAATGTTAAGAGTACAGTAATCTTAGAGTTGCTGTATACTTCTTAAGTTCAGGTATCAACACAAATTTTTATGTTGAGATTTGATTTCACATTAAAAGTTCTGAGATTCAATATACTTTTTATTCGTATTAAAAACTGATTTTCAGGGGCTGGAGTGATAGCACAGCGGGTAGGTCGTTTGCCTTGCACGCGGCCGACCCAAGTTTGATTCCCAGCATCCCATATGGTCCCCTGAGCACCGCCAGGAGTGATTCCAGAGTGCAGATCCAGGAACTACTCCTGTGCATCACCAGGTGTGACCCAACAAGCCGGAAGAAAGAAAGAAAGAAAGAAAGAAAGAAAGAAAGAAAGAAAGAAAGAAAGAAAGAAAGAAAGAAAGAAAGAAAGAAAGAAAGAAAGAAAGAAAGAAAGAAAGAAAGAAAGAAAGAAAGAAAGAAAGGAAGGAAAAAAAATTTTAAAAACTGATTTTCAAAGTTATTCATGGTATAGTAGTGTAAGTATACAAAGTTTCACACCAATCCCACCACCAGTGTGACCCCCTCTACTAATGGCCCCAGTTTCCTTCCCACCTCAGCTTATGCCCTTAGCTGAGGGCACATATTTTTTATAAAAATATAAAAAATTATTTTATACTACCTCCTCTGAGAATGGAGACGCTACTGACGCTCAAGTAAACTGATGAACAACGGGATGACAGTGACAGTGACAGTGATCTCCTCCGAGAAAATTTAGATGAATGGCAGATAAAATTGTCAGAAAATAAATCAATAGTAGTCAGTTTGTGATATTAACCATATGATATTAACCTATGTAAATAAATAAATTAAAATCATGTGATATAATACAGTATAATGCCTATGCTAATTTTACATAGATAAGTTTTCAACTCTGATATCTAAAATGTATTGCAATAGCTTTCATTTTGTACTTGGGCCTCGTGGTTGTAAGAGACCCTATCTTCCCTGTCATTAACAGAACTCTATTTTTAAATTTTCACTACTATATTTTAGAGTTTACAAAATTAGGTAGAGCATACAACTGCATAATATAGAAAGGGGGAAGACAATTAAGAAAATTTAAAGGGAAAATATAAATAGATCTATAAAAGTACACAGTGTTGTATCCTAAGAAAGGGAATATTGAAAACACTAATAAGGCTTAGCACATTCAATAGAACTGGGATGTTAAATCGCTATTGAAAACCTATAAAATCCCTTAGCAAGCTGGGAGTAACCATAAGCACCGTGAGTGAATGCCATGCTCGATGCCAGGTGCTGAGATATTTGTCCTGTCCTTTAAAGAAGTTCCTTTAATGCTTCTTTAAAATTAGTTTTAAGGCTATAATTTCCTTAAGCTGTTGCCTGTCCCTGAAGTTTTCTATTGTTCCCTCATTTTCAAATGTCAAAAAATTATTTAATTTGAAACATTAGGAAAATGGAAAGCAATACTTTTATTAAAGAAAGTTTCCAACACTTTGAAATGTAACAGCATGTAGCAAATACATGATTATATTTAAAGACAAAAGTGGAGGTTTTTGTAAATATAATTAAGATTTGTAATTTTATTTTGAATTAATCAAGATACAGTCTCCTGATGTCCTTGAGGAAAATAGCTCATGTGGGCCAGCCCTAGGTTTGAGGCTAGAATAACTTATGGTCTCTCCAAGTACTGCCAGGAGTAATTGCTGTCATAGAGACAGCAGTAAAGCCCTGAGCACCGCCAGATGACACTCCAAAACAAAAAAGAGAAAAATAAAAATAAAGTAGCTCACATGCTGAGATGTTAGATTATCTGTGGACGTGATGGCTAACTAAGGATCTAGGCATGGTCTCTACAACATGAGATTTGCTTCCAATTTCTCAAATTAATAGCTGAAGCAGTCATACTGAAAGAGCCAAACAGTCATACTGTCAATAACTTGAACAAAATTAAAATCAAGTTCTGACCCGGTCAAAATTTAAAATAAGAACACAGCCTGCAGTTACTTTGAAGCCTTGTGCGATACTGTTTGAAGATAGCAGCAAAGCTTTGACTGCTGATAGAATTGGAAATAGTAAGTTGTGCTTACGGTAACGTGTGTAGTCATGTGCTAGTACCTAATAGTTAAATCATGGATACATGCTTATCTTTTTTCCTCTAGAGAATTAAGGAAAAAGTTAATATCCTGAAAGAGCTAAGTTGTTATGGACTAAACTATTTATGTCCTTAAGTGCTACGATATAATTATTAACATTAAACTCAGTATCTTGGCTTGCAAAGTTACTAAGTGTCTATTTATTACCGATTTATCTCTATTTATTACTGATTTATCTAACTTTATGCCACATAAGTAAATTTCTTTCTGTCTTTCTTCGCTTGAGGGCCATACCAGGCAATGTTCAAGTTACTCCTGGCAGTGTTGGGGAACCATATGGGAAGCAGGGGTTCAATTCTTGGTTGGCAACATACAAAGCAAGCACCCTGCCCACTGTCCTATCTCTCAAGCGTCAATAACATTTATTTTCTTCCTCTTTTTATTTTGTAGGGGATCACCCCTGACATGTGCCCAGGGGTTACTCCTGATTCTTTGGTCAAGGCTCACTCCTCAATTGTTTGACAGACTGTATTGGGTCCTGGGAAATCCAAACTGGTTTTTCATGGCAAGTATCTTACTTGCTGTACTTAATCTCTCTAATTCCAGAATTTAAATTTCTGGACAATAGTACTGTTTATATTTTGGGTCTGAGCAAAAAATAAATAAATAACTGGTCAACTGGATTTGATCTCCAGCACCCCATATGGACCCCAAGACTGCCAGGAATGACTCCTGAGAGCAGAATTAGGCGTAAACTCTGAGTACTTCCGGTGTGGCTCCAAAAGAAAGCAAGAGGAAAACCAAAATAAGCAATGTCTATACTGTATCTACTTTGTATTTAACAGATGCAAACAACTGAATGTAAACACAAAATTTCAAGTTTTCAGAAAGATTAAAAAAAAGTGTACTCTAAGCAATGATTACATGTTCATCATCATCATCGTCGTCGTCGTCATCATCATCATCAACATCATCATCATCATCATCCCATTGATTGTCAAATTTCTCAAGTGGTCTCAGTAATGTCTCCATTCGTCCAAGGCCTAGATTTTAAAAGCCTGTCTCTACTCATCCTTCCAACGATGCCGCACTGGAGGCTCTTTCAGGGTCAGAGGAATGAAACCCAGCTTGTTACTGGTTTTGGCTTATTAATACACCATGGGGACCTTCCCCGGATCTCCCACGTGAGCAGGAAACTCCCAGTAGTTTGCCAGGTTCTCCCAGAGGGAGAAGTAGGCTATAAGATATTGAGAGGCCAAGAAGCGGCCGTGCGCTTCCGGGAGTTTGCTTTTAAGCCTCTGGATGCTGACCATTGACAGGATTACACGGCACTGGAGGCAGTCCCTGGGTGTGACTGCCTATCTACTGGGAGATGGGAAATCAGAGCGGAGGAGGCCCAGTCCCGATCCGAGCAGCCTTGGAGGTCTCAGCCCCGGGTCCCACACACCTGGGTTCCTCTGTGGGTTCTTTCATGCGTGAGGCTCATCCAAACCTGTGGAGAGGGGCCTTGAGCATGGCTGTGGCTAGGCTCCAGAGGTCTTCGGCCACCAGGAGCTCTGCTCGGGTTGATGATGGGAGGTGGAGCCCATCCCCTCTGAGGAGGGCCCGGGGAAGACAGCCAAGCATGAGGGAAAGAGACTCTCTGCATGTTACTGTACCTATATACACTCATTTTACTGTCTTTTAATAAGATCAATGTAGTTTCCAAATATTGTTAGTTAAACATCTTGGTGATTCTAAAAATTGGGGCAACCTTATTTTTTTTCAGTGATTTCTGTTACACTGTAATGAATTCAAAGTGTCTTTGTCAACATCATGGCTATCAAAAATAGGAATGAGGGGCCCAAGCTATAACACAGTGGGTGGTGCGGTTGCTTGTCATGCAGCTGACCTGAGTTCGATCCCTGGCTCTCATCTAGTCCACAGAACTGCCCTCTGTGCGACTCGAGAGTAAACCCTTATGAGCACTGGATGGAGTCCCCAAACCAAACATTTACATATTTGCAGATATCTGCTTGTTTGTACATGTTTGCATTTACATGTGTTTATTAATAATTCTATATTCATCAAATTATTTTTAAAAATACCCTGTCTACACTATGAATTTTAAGTTATGGAATGAAAAATATGATCCCATATGTTATCTGTCTTCAGTATTTCTTTGGCAAATTACTAAAAGAGGTTCTGACTCCTTATAGGAATATAGTCACCCACTTTAAAGAGAAATATGTCACCTCGGCCACTCCAGGGGCAGTTCTAATACATAAATATAAGCACATGTGTAAATTCATACATAACAAAATCTACAAATACAGATTTTGTATATAAATTTTGTATCTATAGAATATAGATTTACAAATATAGGCTGGAGCGATAGCACAGCAGGTAGGGCGTTTGCCTTGCACATGGTTGACCAGGGTTCGATTCCTCCATCCCTCTCAGAGAGCCCGGCAAGCTACCAAGAGTATCCCACCCACATGGCAGAGCCTGGCAAGCTCCCCATGGCATATTCAATATGCCAAAAGAAGTAACAACAAGTTTCACAATGGAGACGTTACTGGTGCCTACTCGAGCAAATCAATGAACAATGGGCCGACAGTGCTACATTCTAATATGATAAGATAGAATTTGGGATAAAGCTTTATAGATTCCATATAGATTTGTGTTTTTCTTGTGCCTCATGTTTTTCACTATGGACTTTCACGAGTTTTGAAAATGGCTAAGCTCAAATTTACATGAATCTAATTTGTCAATAGGATATTTTGCATCTAATTTTTCAATTAGATATACAATACAAAAGTGCTCCTTGCTGAGGGCTTTTATCACTAAAGCACACTTTTCTCTGGGCCTACTTAGTATTTGATTGGCTCTTCTTTCAGGATCTTCTCAAAAATATTCCTTGTCTTTTTTGTTTTAAGAAATGTAACTTTGGGGCTGGAGCAATAGCACAGTGAGTAAGGCATTTGCCTTGCAAGCGGCCAACTGGGAATCGATTCCCAGCATCCCATATGGGCCATTGAGCACCGCTAGGAGTAATTTCTGAGTGCAGAGCCAGGAGTAACCCCTGTGCATCACTAGGTATGACCCAAAAGGCAAAAAAAAAAAAAAAAGAACTGTAACTTTGAATAATATTCTTAGAATAATGGTCTCTGCTTTACCTTTTACAGTATTCATTTATTATAAGAAATAATTATTTTGTAACTGTTATGCAATGTCTCAATTAAATTCCTAGAACGTGTACTTTGAAGGTAAAGATTCAATTAATTAACATTTTTATGGCCTAAGTATACTGTTGATGATAAATAGATAATATGTTTAATAAAGTACAATTTTTTGACATTGATTTTTATATTTTCTACTGGTAATTTCCTTTTAGCTACTTTTGGAAAGTGATTAAAATCTATATTTACTGAAAAATCACTACAAAAGTTCACAATTCATTGTTTATTTGAAATCTTAAAATCTCCTCCTGGTTAAGTTTATAATATTATTTTATATTTTATATTAGTATTTTGCTACAATACTGCTTTAATTAATAACAGACATGAACTCAATATTGTTAAAGAGATCTATAGCACAGTGGTGCAGAAAAACAAAATTAACAAAAGTAATATCATGAAAATTGTATGAGAATAATATAATGTATACATAGACTATAGTGAGAATATGAGAATGTAAAGGCGGATTGACAATTATGTGTTAAAATAGAAAATCAACATCATGCAAATCTTAATACCACAATCATAAGTTAGAAAACTGAAGTGTTAACTAGGAAAAGATTATTTCTGAAAAATAATCCTTACAACAATATTATAAAGAAGATGCCATTTGTAATTCCTATTTTATGGTTGAATGAATGAAGATGAGAAAGAACCAAATACATTTTAAATAGTATACTGTTAAAGGCACAAAGAAAAATTTTAATTCAGTTAGTGTGATTCCTAGTTTTACTTTCTAGTACACAGATATATACAGATGTGTAAAATTTATATATAACAAAATCCATAAGTATATAAACTACATTCTAATGCAATAGGATAAAATTTGGGTAAAAGGTTTATAGATTCCATATAGTTTGGAGTTTTTCTTGTGCCTCATGATTTTCACCGGACTTTTAGGAGTTTTAATAATGGCTAATATTGGATTTACATGAGTCTAACTTATCAGTAGGATATTTTATATCTATTTTTCAATGTGCAAATATTAAAACATACTATTTAGTCTGAAAATCAATTTCATAAGGTGGTTTTCTAAATTAAAGATTGCATTTTTAAAGTTGTTAATAGAATTTGTTGGAATTAAGCTTTACTCTTAAAATATGGTGTTTTTGTTTGTGTTCATTTAGTTTTTGGTTTGGGACTAAACCCGGCAGTGCTCAGGGTTTACTCTGGCTCTGTAGTCAGAGATCACTCCTAGTGCTGTTTGAAGGACAGCATGGGGTGCTGAAGATTGGAACACAGTCAGCTCATGCAGGTAAACATCCTACCCAAGGTACTATTACTCTGGCCTCAGAGTGTGGTACTTTTCTAATTTGATTTCATTTGACATCAAACTATATTGTCTTTCTGGGGTCTCAAAGGAACTGAAATCATATTTTTACAGAATCTTTGTACCTATACACTCTGTATAAAACTATTCACAATTTACTATCAATTTATTTTAATTTGATTAAATACAAATTTTTTGGTATTGGCTGCAGAATAGTAAAGTGGTAAGGCTCTATGGTTGAATCCTTGAGCACAGAGGCAGGGCTGATCCTTGAGCACTGAGCCAGGGGTTAGCCCTGAGCACAGGTAGGAACACCACCCCAAAAATACACACCAACCTCCCTATTTTAATTTGTATGATTATCAACAGCCATCAATAATTATTTTTATCTTCACTTTTTCAATTCTCTTTTCACTGTCTCTAGTTACTGCTTTTTTACCAGCCAACAAAAGAATATACTCTGTTGGGGCCGACAGGATGGTGCAGTGGGTGAGGCACCACTTGCCTTGCATGCAGTTTACTTGAGTTTATTATCCACACCTCACAGAGTTCCCAGAGATTTCCCAGGAGTGTTCTCTTGGTCAAGAGTCAGAAGTAAGCGCTTGGTACATCAATGTGTGGATCCCAAAAAACAATGCCCACTGAAGGAAGCTTTTAATATCATAAGAAATTTCAGAAAGACTTTCACTTCAAAAACTTATAATAACTTTCAATAACTTCTATAATTTAAAAATAACACAATGAAAACATTAAAAAACATAAAAATTCATGTTACATTAATTTCTTCCAAAATTAGACTTAATAAATTATTCCATGAAAAACACTGATTTATTTTGAACTGTACTGCAGACAGCATAACAAATTTTTAGCAAACAAGTGTGTTCTGTAATCTTCAGGCAATGATCAAAAACCACTTTTCCCTTTTAGTAGAATAAATAATGAGAATAGGTAAAAATCAGTATGAATGGTTCAGCTAGAGAAATAGCTTTGGGAAGAATGCAATCAGTGACCAAAACCTCAATCAATTACTCATTAAATAACATATATTTGCCTCTAAAATCGAAGCCTTGAAGGCAAAAATACACACTTTATTCAAAGTTTCCCTGACCACACTACAAAAATATAATCCTCTGCTCTAACACCACATAATATATCCATTACTCTATTTGATTTTTCCAGTAGAATTAGAAGTTTTTGGAATTATATTATTCATGTACTTACTTCTATGTTTATCTCTTCACAGTGAGTCATCCAGAAGGGAAGAGATGATGTCTGTCTTGTTCTCAACCTGTTTCCCCAAATGCTAAAGAAGACTTTAATACATAGAAAATATTTTTATAATGAAAGAATAATAGAGTGAAAAATAAAAATACTTGTCCTTTTGGATCATGTCACGTGCACTTTAATGCTTATAATATTATAACTATTTGTTACAATGCACTTATTCATAAGTATAGTATAAGTCTTATGTTGTCTTAAGGTACCTTTAAATGTAATTTCACCAGTCACTGTACTAGTATATATTTTATAAGTTGATGACAGCTTGACTATTATGACCCTTTATATGGAAAACTAATAAAAAGTAAATATTATATAAGTCTGAATTTATTGGAGCAAAGTCTTAAGCATTTTATGTATGCCAATTGTTATATAAAAAACATACTCAGATTAAAAAATCCAAAGTTTAAAATCTAGCTACAGTTCCTCTATTAGCTCTCTAATGTAAATGCAAAATTCACTCTGAACTTAAAATCAATACATCATTTGAAAGAAGATATTGTGAATCTCTAATAGGCCAATGTTTTAAAAATTTAATTTCTTCAAAAATTCCTCAACAAGTAGAACAATTTCTTACATGCAATATGAGTTAAATGACTTTTTTTTAATATTAAATAGTTAATACAAGTGAGATCTTAGCTTAAACAAATGTTGAGAATGAACATACTATCCAAGAGAGTCTACAAAGTGTGCCTGGTATAGTAGAAAAGGTTTCAATTTTGCCATTTTCTAAACACAGAAAAATGTATCCCTCCAATTCAGAATATTGAATGTCTTATGGAAAGCGAAAGGTCATTTGTAACTGTCCAAAGGATTGATGGAGTTGAGATACCTCCTTGACCTTCACCCTGCACTCATAAAGAATAGTTTCAGATGACAGAGCATCATGCAAGTTTTCAGAAAATGTCTTTTCTTCTTTTGTATTGCATAGCAAGATTGTTACCTGATATTTTCTTTCATAATTGTATGTCAAGATTTAATTATATTGTGTCTTCCCTAATTAAAATTTAACTGTCATTAAATTCTTCTAAGCAATGTCTGTAATTTGGACTAAATCAAACAGTTCTATCTGGTTTTATTTTGCCATTATTTCCCACCACAGTTTTTTTTTTAATGGTAAATGCTTTAGGGACCTTGCAAACCATGTCAAAATCATCCTTTAGAAATACTAACCAGTATTCCTTCCAACACATACATATTACAATTGATTATTGTCTAATAAATATATACTATTAAAAAGTACTGACTCGTTATAATTTAGGAATTTCTATTAATGTGAAATAAGTTTAAAACTAGTAAACATTACTTAATTAAAAATAAAAGTGGTTTAGTGCTATACTAATAGCTACTGAATTATTGTAGATTGTAATATCTCTATAATATCTTGATGTTAATAATCTTAGTTCCTGCATGGTAGAAAGTAAAATATTCATATATATAATGTATCTATAAAATGGGATTATATATAAATATCTATTTGCATTTAAATAAACATATTTTATAATACTTTCTACATAAAATGAGGCAAGTTTTAATAATTACACAAGATAACTCATGTGTTTCTAGTTATTATCGTCAGAATAATGTGACCTAAATCAGTCCTATTGCCGCTATTGATATTTAAAATCTCTGTATACCTCAACTTGTATCAGATAGCTCCTACCAATTTGCTTATTTCTAACTTTATCTAACTAGAATTTGCAATTCATCTTTCTCATATAATACAGAAAATAACCAAGAGTGATTGTTAAGTATTCCAGATTACAAAATGAAAGGGAATGCAAAAAAAAAGGCAATCAGAACACCAAGGGAAAAATAAAGGAATTGCAATAATTTGTTTTGGATTTTAGATTGACACTATAAAGCAAGCATTGCTTATTGACTTTCAGCTACTTGAATGCACCAGAGACTAAGTTTAGCACAATTTATAACAAAACAGATATCGAAAGTGAGAGAGTAAAGGTAAGGTGAAATTTACTTGTTTAAGAAACAATGCGGAAGGAGAGATAGTCTCGTGGGGAGGGTACATGCCTTTCATGCCGCCGCTGTCCTGGATTTCATCCCCAGCATCGCCTATGGACCCCTGGAGTGATTTCTGAGCATTGAGCCAGGAATAACTCCTGACGACCTCCAGGTGTGGTCCCACTGCAAAACCAAACCAAACAAATAGTAAAAGAAATGAGGATATTAGAGATAAGTATTATTATCTTCATATTTCAAATTTGAGACTTGAATGACAATGATCGAAGGAATATGAATGGTCGCATAAAAAAATCAAAGAAATATGAAATTACTTCATTGCCTATTGTTTAAGTTATATTTCTCTACCGAGCAATGAAAATTGCCAAAACTACAATTTAAGGGGAGAAAACTATTGCTAAAGTTGGAAAGAGATTCTTTTATACTGTTATCAGTATAAAATAATTTATTTTAGTGCACAAATTAATTAAATTTAATATTTACTTTGAAAAATGTCTATAAAAATTCATTTATATCTGATTTTTATTGATTCAATTAAGTGTCTTTCTCAGTCATGAATCACGGTGTAATTGAAAGCAGAAGTGTCCTAGGTCCAGTGGTTGAATAATATGGAACTATGTTGGTAGGTGTAATGAGTTTAAGTATTCCAACACTTACAGGCATATACATTTGAAAACTTATGCTGCCTAAAAAAAAGAATTTTCAAAATTATAAAAAATAGCATTATTGCATTAAAAAATACAAAACCCATAAACCACCATAATAAAACATACAGATAAACTCCTTTTTTTTTGGCAACAGGGCAAAAGCTAAAAATAAGAGAATCCAGATTAAGTGTACAGTGATATGTAACACAGGGGTAAGAAAAAGAAGAAAAAGCCATGCTTTGAATTAAAAGAAATTTTAATTGGAGTAAATTCATTAAACTCATATAAACACTATAATATTTTAATTGAGTTAACCATATTTTATCATATACTTAATTTTGCAGTTTATCAGACAATAAAAGGGAACAATAAAAGATAATAACAATTCTTAGTTAATATACCATTTTAAAAGTATTTCTTCATAATGAATTACTAATTGATTTAAAATCATAGCTTCATGGTCCACAGATAGGATCTTTATTTTCATCTTATGAAATTGAACAGACTGAGGTGCTGGAGAGAGAGTAGAGTTTGAACTGCATGTGACTAACCGCGGTTCAATCCCTGGCATCCCTCCCCAAGTCCTGTCCCAGTAATTTCTGAGCACAAAGCCTGGATAAGTCTTGAGCAAGTGTGACCCCCCACAAACAAACAATTCTAATTATTTTAAGCCTTCAACTATCAGACAAAAATTCAAATATTACACTTCCCATATGATATTGAGCATTTATTTCAGACAAAAAGCAGTATAATTTAGTATAATATAAAGAATTTTTGTACATACTACATACCAATGAAACTAATATTTATCAGAAAGAAAATGGAAAGAGTGGAAATCAGATGGGGATCTACTGTTTTTCAGTAGTGGCACTGTAGCACTGTAGCACTGTCTTCCCGTTGTTCATCAATTTGCTCAAGCGGGCACCAGTAACGCCTCCATTGTAAGACTTGTTACTGTTTTTGGCATATTGAATACGCCACAGGTAGCTTGCCAGGCTCTGTTGTGCAGGAGGGATACTCTCGGTAGCTTGCTGGGCTCTCTGAAAGGGACGGAGGAATCAAACCAAGGTCAGCTATGTGCAAGACAAATGCCCCACCCACTGTGCTATTGCTCCAGTCCAATTTTCAGTAGTGCACACCTAAAATTTATAAAATTTATTGTTTATTTTCAATAAAAAGTTAAAAAAATACAGTAGTGGTTACATAAGGCACACATTTAATGTCTTTCCTTCAGACTCTACCACTCTTACCTTTTCCCAACTCTCCTTCCATGGAGAATTCACAAATGAATCTTCCCTTTTATGCCTCCCTTATTACAAGGGAGTTTCTTCATTTTCTGACTTTAATATTCACATGTGCACTCCAAAATCTGTTTATTTTCATTCTCTGTGATTTATAACTGCTGCTTCCAAATAAGTGTGCTTCATTCCTTTAAGACATCTCACATGCATGTCTAAAACAACATTTTCCGAATGATGTATTCATATATAATTCAGTTGAAATAAAGTAATCTTCCAGTAAAGGAATACATGATGATAATAATTTATAATGATAGTATCAAAGCCTAGTTGAAGTTTTTGGTGCTACGTTAGGTTTATATTGATTTCTTTATGCATTACGCACAAGAGAAGAGCTCCTGGTCTAGTGCTGAAACTCTGGAATTCTCAGACTTCCATCTCTGGACTTCTCTAGAAGGTACTAGAAGATAGCTTTCTGCTAGTGGGAAAGAACAAGGAAGTGTAGGCCCGGTTTTTTTTTTTTAAGTGCATAATTCTGAAGTAGCACACATCTCAACAGTCTCTTTTCAATCTTATGTTGTATTTTTCTTTGGCAGCCACACCCAGTGGTGTTCAGTGCTCACTCCTGCCTTTGTGTTCAAGAATCACTCCTGGTGGTGCTCTTGGAAGCCTTATGTTCTCAGAAGCAGGGGTCTAAACCAGGTAGGCAGCATATTAGGCAAACACCTTAGTCCCTGTATTATCTCTCTGGCCCACCTATTTTGATATTTGATGCTTCACAAAAGCACTTGGACACACTATCATGAATTGAATTGTTTTCTCTCAATTTACATGTTGAATTTTTAACCTCTCAGTATCTCAGAATATAATATTTTTTGAGATGAGGTTTTTAAAAAGTGATAATCATTGTAATGTATGATGTTTAAGGTAAGCCCTAACAATATGATAGGGTTTCCTACAGAAGTGGAAATTTGGGTTGAGATATGAGACTTGAAACATACCTTTCTTTCTCAATAGGAATCCACCATCTGAGAAAACCACACTGCCGGTGGCATGATTTTCTAATTCTGATCTCTAGAAAAGTGAAAAATTAATACTGTTTTTTAAACAATTCAGTTTGCATGCTGATATATACAGGAGCTCTAAAACAGTATATGTAATTACATTTTATGATTTCCTGTCCAACATATCTTTCACCTTTCTTTCAAGTAGACAAAACATCTAGATTAACTTCTTAAGCAAGTCCAGTATTTATTCATTTTATTCTCTCTGTTAAAATTCCTTTTCCTGTCTCTTTGCCAATCCAATACTTAGTTAATACTTCAAACCTTTTTATAAGGAAACCATTTCTGTTTTTTTTCCTACAAATAATAAGAAAAGTACAAATTTTCTAGCTATCCTTTTCCTTCATCAAAATTTTTCAGTAATATCTTGACTTCAATACTCATTGTAAATGTAAATGATTATTTTTCACTGAGCCACAAAACAAAAAGATGAGGAAGAAACAGAAGAGGAGGACGGAACAAAGTCAACTTTTCTTTTACTTTGTGGACTCATTTTTCTATTAAAAAGAAAGCTATCCCGAAAAACAAACAAACAAAAAAACACAAAAGAAGTTATTGTATGAAAAGCCAGATGTAATATATTTGTTTCCTCTTGAGCTTGATCGTGAAACTATGTGTTCAAAAACTAACACAAAATGTTTCTCAAGAATATTTGTGAAATGATTCATTCACTCAATATGTGTATTGATTATCTATAATATGCCAGACACTGGATTTACCCTGAAGACATTGCTAGGCATAAGACCCAAAAAAATCTTACCTGCTGGAAGTGGAAACCTCAGAAATAAGAAAGTTAATACAGAAATAATACAAATAACAATACCTTAATTACTAAAGGAGAAGTGGCTTAGTAACGTGATTTAGATTAACTAGCCATGACAAGATTCACTTGCATTACTTTAGTCAGGTCTTGTAACAGAAATACAGTAGATGTGGGATTTATATAGCAAACATTTATTTTTCACAATTTTAGAAATGGGGAAATCTAAGGCCAATGTGCCAGTGTCTTTGAAAGTCATTTTCTGATACTTAAACAGTGATACTTTCGCTGTGTACTCCCATAGTACCTGACTCAGAGAAATAATCTAGCTCCTTTTTTGTATATGTGTTTAATTTGGAGCCAAATAAAGCAATGCTCAGTGATTACTCTTGGGTCTGTGCTCAGGTATCATTCCTAGGGGATTTGGAGGATCATATGGTATCCCAGGATCAAACCAAGGTCAACAGAAAGAATATTTAGATGTAAGATTGTGTCATTTATCATAGGTTTAATAATTTGAGGTGTAAAGAAAATTGAATCATTAGGAGTTTGGAGCCAAATTTTTTTTAATATAATTTGTTCACATATTAACTGTGAGATTTTAGTAAAAGGCAGGAATTAATTTCCACTCATAATTTATCTTCATTCAATTACAAGAATTGGCTGTTCTGTATGTCTAAAATGTAACTATGGAAAGATCATCACTTAAAACACTAAAGATCTGATCAAGGACTGGTCAAGTAAAATGAATTCTGAGAACAAAGAGATCTCATTTTCAATCTTACATCTTGTATCCTGAGCACTGTTTTTTTTTTATAGCTATGTCCATGAGTTACTCTCTTTATGCTATTAGAAAATTACCAAAATAGAAAATTATGCTGAAATATTTGGACAAAGATTTAGAATTTATTAGAGTAAAAATGTGAATATTTTCATGAAAAACATTTTCTAGTAAGAATGTTGTTTGTTTTCATGGCATATTATTTGATAACTGCATCTGATGTTGCATTTCAGGGTGGAGATAATTTAAAATATTTTTCTTGTAAAAGTTAAGGTTAAAAACTGTCTTTCTAAATATACATGTGTATATATAGATATATATATTAGAGCTTAACATCTTCAATTTTAACTCACTGCTTAATCAATTTCATTATGATCCTTCTACATGTAGTCATGTAGTAGTCTTGTTTTATTACAACTAAGTTAACTTTGTAGCTATACTTCTCTAAGACAACTAGTTACATATAAAATAATAACAACCTCTGTAATATTATGTTATCTGATACGTAATGCCAAGAAATTACAACTAATGAGTCTTAAGGTAATCTTCAAAGCAAACAGTAAAATGGCCAACTAAAGTATTAATTGGGAGAAACCATGATTCTGACCACTGAGCTAATTCTTTATTTATCTAAATTACTGTCACTGTCACTATCATTCCATTGTTCATCGATTTGCCAAAGCGGGTGCCAATATCATCTCAATTCTTCCCTGTCCGTGCCAGTGTACCCCATGGCGTACTGGGGGCACTTTCAGGGTCAGGGGAATAAGGACTGTCGTTGTTACTGTTTTTGGCATATCAAATACGCCACCAGTTGCTTGCCAGGCTCTGCCATGTGGGCGGGATACACTCGTTAACTTGCTGGTCTCTCCGAGAGGGACGGAGGCATTTGGGGTGGCCTCTAATTGCCTTTACGGGTGTTCCCAGTCTACCGAATGTAAGCTTTTGGTCGACTAGCATGTTGTAACGATCTGCACACTGACAAACATTCACCTACTTGCATCTCTGGGCAGTACCTGGGACATCTGCGGTTCAGGTTAATCTCCTTGAGATTGGTGGAATGCGCCCAGAGATTGTTGAGCAGCTGGCAGAGCAGATCCTATCTCGGAGGGTCTGTGCTGGGTCAAACACCTGCGCCTAGTCCCAGGTCACTGGTGGTTGGCTGACAGCACCCTAAAGTGGATGAGCCACTGCACATACTGCCCCCATGGCTGTATCTCCCCTGGTGTTGTGACTAGGCCCAGCCGAGTAATTTTTAAATATTTTTTAATTTAAATATTAATAAAATAGCTCAATCTTTGTGATCTATTTTCTTTTTGCAAACTTTTCTTATTCAGTTCTGGTTCAGTTGGACTCTCTGAATTTAGTGTTCTACACAGGTTTCCAGAGATGCTTAGGCCTGCTGACACCCTGATTTTGGTTAGTTAGACTCTGACCTCCAGAACACTAACAGTATAAGTCTGTGCTGTATTACAACATAACATTGTGTAAATTTCTAAAACTCAAGTAAATTTTGGTATCCAGAAGTGGGATGCTGCTCGAAGAGATTCCTTAAAATGTAGAACTGGTTTTGGATTTGTTTCCTGGCCAGACGGTACAGGCCAGAGGACATTGCATGGTGGAAGCCCTCTCACACTGAGAAACTTACCCTCTACGAGATTGATCCACCATTTTCTGTGCACGCTGTGTATGTTCACTGTATTTTCCTCAATCGTACACGCTTACCATTCTCCTTCAAGAATAGGTTGAGTTTCTTGAAAAACTAACTTGAATATGTATAAACGGTTGCAATTTCTCTGCTGGGCATAGAACCAGACTCTTACTCCTCTCTTCAAAGCTGACCACCAGTCCACGCTCCAGGATATCCTGCCCAATGCAAGATGTTTTCCTGCTCTCTTTTCTATTCAGTTTGTCCTGTGCTTTTTCAAAGGACAACATGAATAGATGGTTGGCAGGAATATGGGTGTCAGCAACTCCCCAAGAGAGGACTTGGAGGAAGTTGTGGAAGCAGAGCCAAGCTTGCTGAATAGGCAGTTCCTTTATCAGCCTTCTTCTGCGAGCTAGGCAAAATTCACAGCAGAAATTTAGATTACTGGCATCCTTTTGCCTAGGATCCTGCCATTCAAGAAACAGGGGAACTGGGATGCAGGGGGCAGAAGTAAGCACGTGGAGCTTCTTACCATGAGAGGAAACTCCCTTGGAACAATAGCTACAGTTCACAAGGGAATGGCAATGTGTGGAGTATGACTTGGAAAACACACCTCAGCAGAACTACTAAGGCACTGCATACTGGCCTCAGAAATGGGAAAATAGGGAATACATCAGTCTTCTGGCACCACAACTCTACGTTCATATTATTGCACCATTGAAACATCAAAAAAGTCCATGAACTTGTGTGCTCTGAACAGTCTAACTAATCTGTTTGTGTCATCTTCCTTAACAGAAGATGAAAATAACTGATGCCACACAATGTAGGTGTGAGAGGCAATGTGCATGAGAAATGCGATTATATTTTGTGAAGTCATGGTGAAGGCACTCAGAAGAGAATTGATATGCACCATTAGCATTCCTTGGCACTTTCCAGAGACTCTTTCCTTTTAGTAGCTATTTGGTGGGGGATATGATTTGGGTTTGCTTCCCTCTTTTCTCCCTTTGCCCTAATAGGTACATTCCTGTACCCACAAAATACTATCATTGGAAAGTAAAAAGAGTAAATGTTTTAATGTACATTTTTACCAAAGTGATAATTTAGTAATTGTAGAGATATTGTAGTTCTGTTTAGGAGTGAGTTATTTTGAAATGTAGATTTGTTGACATCCCTATCTCGCATTATTCAATAAGCTCCCTTTTCTAATAATTATATCTGGAAAAGACCAATGATGTTCTAGATTGCTCACATTGTTAAAACTCACAAGATTGCCACCATTAGTGAACATTTTTTTTTCTATTCTATTCTTTTCCTTATGCCATTATGTGGGAAAAGTTAAGTGGGGAACTGGAAGAAAAGTCAATTTCTATTTGAGTACTAAATTTAGGCTGGAGTGATAGCACAGCGGGTAGGCCATTTGCTTTACATGCAGCCAACCCAGGTTTGATTCCTCCGCCCCTCTGGAGAGCCTGGCAAGCTACTGAGCGTATCCCACCGGCATGGCAGAGTCTGGCAAGCTACCCGTGGCTTATTCGATACGCCAAAAACAGTAACAACAGTAACAACAAGTCTCACAATGGAGATGTTACTGGTGCCTGCTCGAGCAAATCGATGAACAATGGAGACAATGATGACAGTGCAACATTAATAAAATAATTAAACATTTTTTAAAATATTTAAATAGTTATTTAAATATTCTTATTAACATAGTAATCTCACACGGCAGAGCCTGGCAAGCTACCTGTGTCATACTATATGCCAAAAACTAACAATAATGGGCCTCATTCCCCTGACCTTGAACATGACAGGAACGAATGGAGACATTACTGGCACCTGCTCCAGCAAATCGATGAGCAATGGAATGATACAGTGATACAGTGAGACAGTGATTAATATAGATCCATTGAGATCTACATTATCTCCCAAAGCTCCCCAAATGATTATCATACAATGATTTTAGATTAAAGGTACAAGTTCTGTGTATTAGTCGTTGTATTGACTAAAAAAAGTTGATGAAACAGTTGCCTTTATCAAGTCTTACCAAGCACAGATTTCTAAATTTCTTTAGATGAAAAAGTGGTACAAATTAAAAGGTTATTTTCATGCCTGCTACCACATTTCAAACAATGAAGCTCAGTGTAGGAACTAAATCAAATTGCCCTAATTACGTAAGTGCTGTCTTCCCTTTCTCTTCCCCTTCCATTTCTCTGTCCTTCCTCACCTCCTTCCCTTTCTCAATCCCCTCCCCCCACTCCCTTTTTGGATGCTGGGGAACAAGCAGAGGGCCTCACATATATAAAACATGAGCTCTACCACTGATCCACAGCCCAGGTCATTATCTAGGTTTCTCTTTTTTTCACTCCTCTAATATTTAGAGAACACAACACCACCGCCACTAAGAATGGACAGAATAGACATGCAGGTGTGTGCATTTTCACAAAACACTATAATTTAAACTTCTTTCAGACAGAAAAAAAAACAAAAAATGTTGCCTTTGGTTTTTAAAGAGATCTTAGATTACATGAACTTTATGAGATCTAAATTTAGAAGTTAAGAAAGCAGCGAGTATTTATATAGTTTTACAGTCAAAGGAATAATCTAACTGAACTCATGTTTATACGCTATGTTGAATATCTAATCTGAAAAACAAAATAATGTATTTCTAGGTTTAAAAAATCTTCAAAGATACTTGCTTATATTCAAAATATAGTGAAAAGTAGTAACATGTATCATGCAGAAAAAAATGTGATGGTTTTTATTTGGGGAGGGGGGGAGTCACACCCGGCAGTGCTCAGGGCTTACTACTGGCTCTGTGGTCAATGATCACTCATGGCAATGTTTGGAGGATTATATGGAGTGCCAGGAATCAATCCCATGTTGGTCACCTGTAAGATAAATGCCACTTCCATGCTCTGTCCTCCAACAAGTTTTTATATCTAAAGACAATAAGGGGAAATAAAGGAAAACAAAATGGTAAGGAAACAAACAGAAAAAATGCTGGACCTAGAAAGTCTACTGGCTTCAACAAAGTCTTTTAGTAACTACAGAAATGCCTGTGGTCCTCTGCTCTAAAGTGTTTGCCACAGTTTGCAGATGTTACAATGAAGTGCAAATTTATACATAGTCTCTTGAATCCATTTTCATCCATTTATAACAGTTTCTGATGAGAACTATAATTATTCTGTAATTATTTGACAAGTTTAACGAATTAGGTATCTGAAGTTCCTTTGAAATTTTCCCTGTTATTTATGCATTGATAATACTTTATTTGTAATTAATCTTGATCATTTCTACCCTGGGCAAAATTATGTAACATTCATAGCATATATATACAGGTTTGCTCTCCTAGAATTACATACCCAACTTGAATTCTACATTAAAATCATATCAATGAATATAATGTATTTTACTACCTTTATGGGCAGAAATATTTTTGCTTTAGGAAACAAGTGTTCTTGATCTACAACTGAGAAATATACAATATGATTTAATTGTATATATATATATATGTATGTGTATATATATGGCAATTTCAGTTAAGTTCAACTACATATAGAATGGAAAATAAAGAAATTGCAATTATTAATGGTCACAGAAGAGAGCAGGCTAATAGGTCCAAAACAAGAACAATACCATAAATGAAAAATATAAGTAAACAAATTTAAAAGGTTGGGCAAAATGGAGCAGTTAAGATAAAGAAAAGCAGACTCTTTCTCCCGGAAGGGAGCATAACAGGAAGTCTGCCATAGCCATGCCACCAGACTCAGCGCCAGGCAGTTTCACTGGGGGCACCCCAGGGTGGGGCGGGTGAGAGTCCTCCCCGCCCCAAGGTACCCAGCCCCGACAGCCAAACACCTCTAGAACCCAACTGCTGCCACACTCAAGGCCTCTCCCAATGTTCTCAGGCCAAGTCTTACACACTAGAGAACATATTCGTGGACTGCATGACTGCATTTGCGGCCACGGGACACATCATAAAACATACCCTACCCATTCTCCATAAGTACCACACCACATTTGATGGTGTTCAGATAGTAATCAACAAATCATAGAGGGAAATATATATATGCATATATACATATTTTCATATATATATATATGAAAGCTCACATCACTCAATTTTCAACAACATCCTAAAGATATCTTAATGGCCCCTGCCAAAATAGAACAATCGTCACACTATTTCCTATAGAAAGAATTTTCTATAAGCATTTTCAGCGGTTCTTCATAATAGACAATCCAAAATATATTATTTTGGTTTTGCTTTGGGTCAGGGATCAGGGCTTGAGATGGAAACAACCCAAATTTGGTAGTGGGAAGATGTAACAGTGGTGGGATTGGTGTTTTTATATTAAATGTAATCAAATATTGTGAACTACCTTATTAAGTAGTTTTTTATTGATAAACCTACTTAGTCATTGTCTATCTCAAGAAGAACACAAATGTTGAATGTTTGCTAACTAACCCTTTCAAATAAATTTGATACACTAGAATATTATGTATTTAAAAAAAAAGAAGATGAAGAAAAGCCAAGTTATTGCCCACATTAATTGATAGCCCGCTGACTGTGTTACCAGCATCTGGTATAAGTAAAGTCTACTGCTCCATATATTCTTTTGTAAACATTGTGATTTAACTTGTAAATTTATCTACACTGGCTCTAAAATTACTGCAATTCCCACTTTGTTTAGAATGTGAAATCCCTAAAATAAACAAACCTCAAACACAAGTTTTACACACACTGGAGTTTTTTTCTTATTTGAATGGAAACAGTCAGGTTTGCTCCTTACTCCATCCCCCGGGCCTGCTCATCACCGGGAACTTCCCACAGCCCTAGCCAAAGGTTTTAATTTATAGAACAGTCTGTGTTTTGCCACTGGCTATGAAATCATAACTAATACGTTCCATAGACTGCAATAAGGTCCCAGAGAGAACTCTATGCTATCAAGCATATAATTTTAAGATTTAACAATGCATAATATGTTTATATAGTTTATCAATGCGCATCTCTTTTTCAAGAAGAAAGAAAGAGAGGAGAAACTTAAAATCAGTTCTTCCTAAAGGTACTTCTTTTTAAACAAACTGTTTTCAATTGGTTAAGGATTGAATCTATGGCCTTTAAAGTACTGATTAATGATTCAATTAAAATCAGCTTTGTGCTATCAAAAACATTAACAATGCCATGCTTTTGATAATTATAAAGTGATTATATTTACCTTATAAGAGAAACTTGTCAAATACATTTAACATGGTGTTACTCACAAAATACTAAACTTTTTTGCTTTTTTGTATTCTAAAAAAAATTTTCAATCTAAATTGCTATTAAATCAGAGTTAAATCTTCTTCAAATAATTTAAAAGTTTAACGATTCCTTTTGATATTCTTAAAAGCACAGAGTGATTTCAATGACATATTCTTATGATCTTGAATGAGAATCAAAAATACTTTTTTCCCATTTATTATGACTGCCAATCTTACATATCATTCACTGCCAGGAAGTGTCTGTAGTTGATAAGATTTGACAGGTTAAGGAAGAATTTCTATTGTGCATAAAATCCACAAGAAGTCAGCAATTCAGTAACTGCAGGTCTTATATACCTTATTGGTAAAAATTAATGCTATTTAAGTCATCTATTAATGATTTGTGAGCCACACAAGTTTCTACAATGTAAATGTCTGTCTTAGTCTTACATTTTGTGATTTTTTTTTGGTCTTCAGGTATAAACTTTTAGAAAAAATATAGGGAAATTTAGAAAAGCATCTTAATTTGTATTAGTTTTTTAAAACACAAAATAAAATAAACTAACTAAAATATTATAATAATGTGTTGTTACTTTCCCAATACAGTCATTTGTAGGAGATAAGCAAAATCATAAAACATAAAACTTATATAACTTAAAGGGAAAACTTTCCTATCTCGAACACAATATCTTCATTTTCCAAGTATTGAAAAGACTTAAGAAATGCATGGACATAAGAAACAATATGGAACAGATGAAATTGAAGAATGTATTATCTCTAAAATGGAACTAATATATAATACAGAGATTCCGTCCCAAGAACATGCATTAAGCAACCCATAGTAATGCCATAGGATATGTACACATACACTCACTACAAAACTATATAAAATAGATAAAGTTGGAAAAACCAAATTTTAGACTACAGATGTATTGTAGCATTTATTTTAAAAAGGAATAATATTCAAGTACAAAAAAAGATAAAATATTCACTTTTACTACAATTTTGATGAGACTAGGTATTTTCATGTTAAGCAAAATAAATCAGAGGGAAGATATCTATAGACCATGAAATTATTCATATGTGATAATAAATATTTTAAAGGGGCTGGGAAAATAGTATTCAGTTAAAAAGACACTGGAATTCTAATAAGTCATCTGAGATTTTTCATCTTTCTCCTGCTTTCTTCTAATAGTATGATAACTATGACATCAATCTAAAGATAGCCTTCTTCTATAACTAAGAATTAAATTCTGTTACATTAAAACGCAATTTAGTATAAAGCTGATCAGTGGGGAAGTTAATATACAAAACTTTACTACTTGCCCAAAAATAGATTTCCTTATGAGCGTTCTTTTACTTTATATTTTTTGTAAACAAGCAAAAACTACTAGAAAGCAGAACATCTTTAAGCACTGATATTGACTAAAACCAGAAAATATATGGTAGAAGATTACTTTTCCTTGGTATGACTAGGAACTCATCTTTCCTAAATTAATAACACATGTAGCACTGTTGTCCCATTGTTCATCGATTTGCAGGAGTGGGCACCAGTATCGTCTACATTGTGAGACTTGCTGTTACTGTTTTGGGCATATCGAATATGCCACAGGTAGCTTGCCAGGCTCTTCTGTGTGGGTGGGGAGCTGGAGCGGTAGCACAGCGGGTAGGGCGTTTGCCTTGCACAAGGCCAACCCGGGTTCAATTCCCAGCATCCCATATGGTCCCCCAAGCACCCCCAGGAATGATTCCGAAGTGCAGAGCCAGGAGTAACACCTGAGCATCACTGGGTATGACGCAAAAGGCAAAAAAAAAAAAAAAGGTAAACTAATAATACTTAATTTTAAATATAGTAATTTAAAAGGTAAGGCATTTTAGCATAATGGAACATATATGTGTAAAATGTTTTCCAATTTTAACTCAAACATCAATTATTATATAAGATATAATACATAATGCATAGAATAAATATAGTTCAATATTTTATAGACAAATGAAAATGATAGTAATCACAATGCCTAGTAATGTTTTCTTGTTCATGTATTTATTCTGTTTTGGTACCGCAACCGGATTTGCTCAGAGCTACTTCTAACTCCACCCTCAGAATAACTCCTGGTGAGATTGGGGGCCACGTAGGGTGCTGGAGATTGACGTGCATCAACCACTTGCAAGGCAAGCGCCCTTACCTCTTTACTCGGCCCCAAGTTAGCTAGTATTTTTAAAAACAAACATTAGTTATTTAGTTTAATAAACATATTTTACTATGGACTAGGAAAAACCTGTTCTTTGCAATTCACTTTAAACTTATGTAATGTAACTAAGAATAATGCAATTAATAGTCACTGTATTAATACTATTAATGATAATGATGTTCTGTTGGTAAAGAATAAAACTGCATTTTATTAGAATAGTTTTCTGTTTTATTTTTATAATAATTCATGTTATGCCAACTTAAAAGATTTTATAGGAATGCAACAAGAGTGGCTTTATTATTGTTTTAGAATGCCTGGCTATTTTATATCATTACAGTCTCCATAATGTTTACATTGCATGGCTGCATGATGAAGATGCAATCAGTCCTGCAGAAAGTCAAGTGTATTCCATTACTCTGAGGATATATTGGCTGAATTATATCATGGGAAAAAATTTAAATTTAATCATTTTGGTCAGTTCTAACATTCACTATTTTCAGAGATGCCTGGTATTTTTAAATAAAGTTTCTTGAAGGTAAACATTTAAATATCAGGAATTATCTTTAGAACAAAACTTAATTTACCACATGTATAAAATGATAGTGCTCTTGAATTTGTTTAGAAATGAGTATTGAAAATGTTATCAAAGGAACTGACACACACACACACACAACATAAATTAAAACCCCACCTCATAGATACAAATATGTGGAATTTAAAATTTTTAATTTTTGATTTTCCTGTGTGGTTAGGTCATGATTAAATTTTGTTTTGTTATACTTGGGATTATAAAAAAAATAAACATTTAAAATCTTTCTATGAGTGTCCAGGTTTCTTCATATGCATGTATTTTTTTAGTTGGTTTCAGCTTCTACAAACAAAAAAAACCCATGTAATGCATCTTGAAATTGAATATTTATTGATTTTAGTGTTTTCTGAGTAAAAGAAATCTCAGAAATTCAATTATTAGGTATTGGTTCATGAATTGTCTACAAATTAGCCTTTACTGTGAGGCAGAGAGATAATATAGGGGTATAGGAACATGCCTTGCATGCAGTCAACTCGCGTGCTATCCATGCACCATATGGTCCACACTGCTGACGAAAATTGTGAGCACAGAGCGAGGAGTAGACCCTGTGCAGTGTAGGTATGGTTCCCTGAAAATACATACTTACATACATTGTCACTGTCACTGTCATCGTGTTGCTCATCGATTTGTTAGAGCGGGCACCAGTAACGTCTCTCATTGAGAGACTTATTGTTACTGTTTTTAGCATATCCAATACGCACAGGTAGCTTGCCAGGCTCTGCTGTGCGGGTTAGATACTCTTGGTAGCTTGCCGGGATCTCCGAGAGGGGCGGAGGAATCAAACTCCGGTTGGCCGCGTGAAAGGCGAACGCGCAACTGCTGTGCTATCGCTCCAGCCCTCATACATACATACTTAAGAAAAACATTTTGCTATATTATTTTTGTACAGACTAATCCAGCTTGGATCATATTTAACTAGAAGTTGTTGTAACCCATCAAATAGTATCGCTGTATCACTGTCATCCCATTGTTAGTCGATTTACTCAAGCGGGTACCAGTAACGTCTATACTACACTCAGCCCTGAGATTTTAGCAACCACTCCTTACTTATCTTTCCCAATGATTGGAGCCTCTTTCAGGGTCAGGGGAATGAGACCTATTGTTACTGGTTTTGGCATATACCATGGGTAGCCTGCCAGGCTCTGCTGTGCGGGCAGGATACTCTCAGTAGTTTGATGGGCTCTCCAAGAGGTATGTATATATCAGTTACTGTGTTTTGGATATGAATATGCCACAGGGAGCTTGCCGGGCTCTCCCAAGTTGGCAATAGACTCTCGGTAGCTTGTCATGTTCTCCAAGAGGGAGAACTATGCTATTAGATGTCTCGGGGCGCTTCTGGGTGCTTGGTTTCATAGTCTCTGGATGGTGGCCGTTGATGGGATTTCATGGTGCCGGGGGCAGTCTCTGGGTGTGACTGCCTAGCTACTGGAAAATGGGGGATCTGGGTGGAAGAGGCCCAGTCCCAATCCAAGCAGCCTTGGAGATCTCGGCCCTGAATCCTGCACACCTGGGTTCCTCTCCCGGCTCCCCCATGTGTGAGGCTCGTCCAAACATGTGAAGAGTGGCTCTGAGCATGGCCGTGGCTGGGTTCCAGAGGTCCTCAACTGTCGAGGTTCTGCTGGGGGAGGGGTGGAGGGAAACAAAACCTGTCCCCTCTATGGTTTAAATATTTTATGTTCAAATTTTATGTTCAAATAGTAACATGATAAAATTTCCAGAATTTGAAATTTTAATAAACAGTAAATACTACAAGTTTTTCAATCTCACTAGTAAATATAAATGCAGTGAAGGGAATTAAGTATAACAGGAAATTCCTTGCATATTGGAAAACATGATAAAGGAGCAATTTCTTATTTATTACTTTCCCTTTAAAACCAATATTTTAGAAGAAAAGGCACTTATTCTCAGTGCAAATTGAACATGTGACTTCCCAGAAATGTCACTCAAATTTTTTTTGGGGGGGTCACACCTGGCAATGCACAGCGGTCACTCCTGGCTCTGCACTCAGGAATTACCCCTGGCAGTGCTCACGGGACCATATGGGATGCTGGGAATCGAACCCGGGTCGGTCGCATGCAAGGCAAACGCCCTAGCCGCTGTGCTATCACTCCAGCCCCGTGTCACTCAAATTTTGTAAGCAATAAATGACGTCAACATTGAATACATTGAACTAAAATCTTCCTGGTGTATTTTACTTCTTTTACTCTAGATATTTAAGAGATATAACCCTTTCAAGAAAACAACATCAACAAAACTGGTAGCCAAACAGACTATCACTGCTTATTAATATCATATACAAGATTGACCCAATCAGTCCTCTAATGTTTAAGTATTACATATGTGAAGTAGTTCCAATGAGCTACATATTTGAATCAATTGATTTTAGAAGAATATGTAATAAGTTAAGGGTAGCAATCCTAAGTCAAAGAAAGCAATGCTGTCAAGCTGAAAAAAACAATGCTATACTGTTGAAACGGTGCAATATATGATTTCTCAAGAGCTGGATTAAAGCTCTTATTGGAGAAACAGTAGTGACTATGGGAATAAGATCTATTACATTATTATAGCAGTTTGAGTTAAAATGTAAGTAAAACAAGTAAACCATTTTCTTTGTAACACATATAATTTGTAGATAATTTGAACTGGAGCAATAGAACAGTAGGTAGGACCTTTGCCTTGCACGTGGTTGACCTGGGTTTGATTCCTCTGCCCCTCTTGGAGAGCCCAGCAAACTACCAAGAGTATCCTGCCCGAATGGCAGAGCATGGCAAGCTACCTGTGGTATATTTGATATGCCAAAAACAGTAATGATAAGTCTCACAATGGAGATGTCACTGATGCCCACTTGAGCAAATCGATTAACAGTGAGACGACAGTGCTACAGTAGATAATATATATTGCTGATTACTCTTTCCCAGGTTTTCCACATTTGGTTTATATGTAAATATGTCACAGAAAAGTGTAGGTAAGTATGGAAAAATATAATTATTTTCAGATGCCATGAAGATAAAGGCACTTTTAGTAAACTATTGAATTTAGTGTCACTTCAATACTTGTGATATTGTTTATATTTAAAAAATGAAGGTATCTAAGCTTGGAGAAGTTCAATATTTTTTGAAGGTCATATAAGAACAGCTTGATTATCCCCAAAGCCCAGGTTTTTTAACTATAAAACTTTACTTTCAACTGTTAATACAAAGAGGATAGTTGATTCATAGTATAATGACGTCAATAAGCCAATGCATTCTCTATTTGGTTTTTTTATATATATACATAATTTCTACGTAGATGTTTAATCAAGCAATTTTGTCCCTTACTGTAGCTTCCATTTTGGGGATTTATCATTTGAGAGATACTAAGGAAAAAAGAAACACTAAGCCAAATATTATTGCTTAATTTGTAATATATCAACATGATATAAATACACACTAAAGTATATTTAAATATGGGATGGTATTGTTAGAGAAAAATACATTAATAAAACTAAACAATTTTTAATAAATTGTTTAGTAAATTATTAAAATTGAACAATTTTTATATTTAACAAAATATCTATGTCTCTAAGCCCAACTTCACTATTTATCAGTGGATTCTTTCAGAGGATGTTACGTGGAAAACAAAATTACTAGAAACCTTGCATGGCACTTATTGCAAAGAACAGAAGTAGCTACATAAAAATTGGAGGATTTTTGATGCAATACTAATACTGTAGATCCTATTTCCAGACAACTGGATACAACTGAAGAAATGCCTATAATTTAGGCCCTATTGATCCAATATTTTAGGGTATATTTTTTCTTTAAAAATAGGCTAAAACACATTTTTAAAATGCTATGAAAGGTCTGGCATCTAACCATGATTTGACATTTAAAAAATGATACCTTAGAAATAAAATGAAATAATTTAATCAATTCTTTATTCAACCTGACACTAAAACTCAAAATCCAAATCAAAGTCAGAGCTTCCTGCCAATACTGTTCAAGAAAACCGTCACTGACTGGAAACCTGACTGAAACTTAAGCAGAATCTATTCTAATATGAAATAATCACTTCAAAAAAAAAGAAAACCAGTGGCAAATCTGTTTTGTCCTACAAATCTACCTGCCCCAGGAAAAATAGGAGTACAGATATTAAACTTTATGGCAAAATTAATGTATCAAATATATAAAATTTCCTTAGATTTGGATCTTCCTGAGCAGTTGGACCCTGTAATTATGCTTTGTCAAACTCCTTTGCATGAAACTATTTCACTCAAATAAACTAGTACAACTCAAAAGGAAATGGGATGATAATTGGAAGAAGTGTCTATTTTTTCTTCTTTCTTTCCTTCTGTGCTTGAAGCCTTTCTCTGACAGTATAATATGCTATTTTAAGTTGAGAAGAAAATCTATTTTCCAAGATAGAAGTTACTTTCTGATTTTATTCCTTTTAATTACTGAAGGAAAAAAAAACAAGTAAGATAAGAGAGAACTGTAGGAAAAGAGGGTTGGGAAGCAATTAATCTAACAAATGTGCCATAAAAAGTCGCCACTCTACATTTTGTGTTACTGTATGTAACAATTTTTGATAGAATACAGCTCATGGCTGGGTAAACACCAGTTATATGTTAAGTTCTCAATGAATGTCTCATGGATGAACAAATGAACTGTAAAGAGGAGAGAAAATCTGAGAAACTAAATTCAGTCCCTTTGTCATATATTTCTATGCATTTTTACCCATATTTTAAAAGGGGCCAGTCAAGATGACAGGCTGGAGCTGGGGTGGGTGGGTAGGAGAAACACTGGTGGCAGGAAGTGGACACTGGTGGTGGGATTTGTGATGGAACATTGTAAGAGAAAAACTCAACTATGAATACCTTTGTAATTCATGATGATTTCACAAAATAAAATTTTCAGGAAAAATAATAATATAAATTTTAAAAAAGACCCTTCATATCAAAGGAAATTTTATAAAAAGGGCAGAATTTTAACCTCATGATCTCAGCTGTAATTTAGAAACAGGAATTAAGATATAGAATAGCAAACAGACACCACCTGACAGCAAGCATCAGTTTTTCAATCCAAAAGTAAAGATCATGTGTCTGTATACAAATGTGCATCACTAAATTAAAGATTCTCAGGGGGAAATATCATTTCATTGTAAGTTTATATAAACTATTTAAAGTTTAAATAGTTTATTTAAACTATTGACCTGTTGGTCAATACCTGTTGGTATTTTTTTAATGCATATCATGTGTGGCCAGAGATTTTAAAAATAAGATTGTTTAGGTTAACCAAAATGAAATAACTAAGATGAAAAGTAAAAACAAGTTACTGAATATTAGAAAAATCCAAAAATAGTTTAATATTCTTGATGATATTTCAATATTCTCTGCAAATGATGAGGAATTAATGTCTTTATATATAAATGTGTATATATAAAATCATATGCTTTGTTTTATGTTTCTAGTAAGCCTTAAATTATAAAAATTACCATATCCTGAGCAGCACTTTATTTTACTGAGCAGACCCAATTGCCAAAAAGTTCTATTTTTGAGTCAGCATGTGAACTACTAGAGTCAGCAAAACAAACTTCAAAATTATATCTTTACATTTTTTAATATCTTTATCTCCACAAAAGATTTTTGATCTCTTTTGATCCACATTACACTATCTTTAAAATTAATACGATATATCGCTTCTCGGCCTTTTGGCTAAGATCAAGTGTGTAAAATTAATACGATTTTTTTACATTAGTTGTTTGAAAAAGTGAAACGGATAAAAAGCATGTAGTACAAACTGGCACGTAGTTTGCCAAACAAAAATGGGAGGTGCCACTGTAGTAGTTGTCATTGTTCAGAAAATCTATCATGAAATCCATTCCATTAGTATTGATAATCTGGGGGGCTTTCATACAATTTAGAATTACATACAATTTAGAATTTCATACAGTACAGAAATATGAGTGTCTTCCAACAAATTCTATAATTAACTATCCTTTTGCAGAGAATATTATACATAACATTTAGCTCCTTTAAGGTTTTTGTTTGTTTGTTTTCAAAGACCGGCTCTGCATAAAGAACTAGAAAGCAATTCATTGTGTGTAAGTAACTCATATGGTCCAGCAACAAGCCATAATTTTAAGAATATTGCAACCATGTTATCTAAACAACAATAAAATTAAATGTTTATTTAGAAAAGAATTAGAAAGAGGACAAGGGATGTAATAAAATGATAGAGGACTTATCTTCAATGTCTGAGATCCTGTGTTTCATCAGTGGCACTGCAAAAATGAAGATAGAAGAAATATTTCAAAGCCCAAGAATGTGGCTCAGTGGTAAAATGCCTGTTTAGTGAACTCAAAGCAATGAATTCTATCCCTGACATTTCACTCCATCTCTGAATGCCACAGCTGATGGTACAACTGTAGGAATGCCTGGCACCACAGTAATTGGTGATCTCTGGCACACACACCTGCACCAAGTGGGGAAACACAGGCATCAGAACAACAAAAGAGAAAACGGCAATTAAAAGAATTAGCAGAATTTTAAAGAAATTGCTAATAGGTAAAAATATATATATATTACTTTAGAAAAATTGAATAGAAGATACATAAGCTATTAATTAGTCTTCCTTGCTGTGAAAGATGAATTTACGAAGAGTGATGATGTACATATGAAATAAACTTTTGACTGTAGAAAGAGTAGTGAAAGGAAGTATGATATTATGAAACATGAGTATTTCTGATCCTTTCCTCTTTAATCGTCTGACAAAGATAAGGAAGTTAAAATTAACTGCATATTATTAATGGAACCATAAGAAACTACCTCTGAGCTACAAAGTCTGTTTAAATTTTTTTTATTTATTTGAATTTATTTTTTTGCTGGAGCTCCATGTTGCATTCAAACATTATAGTCAAAGGAAATGCCCACATTGATCATCTCCAGGGAAAGTTAACACGACTTACCCACTGAGTGTTCCAAAGCTAAATGAATGTGGATTTATGACACAGTTATTAAGTTGTTCAAGACTTATTTAATTATAATATATTGTTTAATTATAATAGTGGATGTGGTAAGATTACAATGGTCTATTAAATATACTATGCACAATTTTGAAAGTATAAAATAGTTGAGAAAAGAATTGAGATGCAAAGCATAACTATTATATACTTATGACAAAACTGGCTGTCGAAAAGTCATTCTTTTGCATTAAGGCATATCCTTCAAGAAAGGGCTGTTGGATTTCTAACTCCCAGTGCCTCGTAATGTGGCTTTATTTGGAGATAGAGTCTTTACAGAGGTAATCAAGTTAAAGTGAGGTCACAAGGGTGAACCCTAATCTAATATGGCTTACGCTTTTTAAGCAGGGAAATTTTGAACATAGTGAGAGAAGTGCACACCAGAAGAATGGCATTTGAAGATTGGAATTAAACTGCCACAAACCAAATTACTAACAGAAACGAGGAGAGAGACCTGGAACAGATTCCTACCTAGCTCCCCCAAAAAGAGCGTGGCCTACTCGGCACCTTGATTTGGGACTTCTGGCCTATGAAATAATAAATTTCTACTGTTCTGAGACACTTAGTTTGTGGCACCATGCAAGGCAACCCTAGAAAATCAATACAGTCATAATAATGAATTTATATTGCTTCATTAGCATAGAACGCCACCAAGAAAGTGGTTATTCCTTCAAGGAACTGAATATAGATTAAATATGAATAGTTCATCTCCATGTATTTCAAGGGCAAACCTCAAAATGGACAGTTAAACCGCTTTATCCATAGGTTGCAATGTCTAGACATAAATTGAAAGCATGATGTGTCTTAAGTTTTCTAGATAATGTTAATTGACATTGGGTAGACTAGATAGCTGGACAACTAAACTCAGGTTTGGGTTTTCAACAGGATAACATGGGGGCCAATCTCTAAACTATTATTTCTAAATTTTTAGAAATAGAAGAGTATTATATGTTAAATAAATCCAAACTGTTTCCACTACAAATGATTCAAAACTGATTTTTAAGTAACTCATTTTCCTTTATTTTAAACAGTGTTTTTATTTGTCCTATTTAATCAGTGCATGACTTATTCCATGTCTGGGCTAGAAGTTTATGTAATAAGATACTTTGTGGAACAGAAATTAGCCTTGCTGTGTTGCTTAGCCTTCTATTAAGTCATCTGGAGTATGTTGAACTAAGACAAATGTATTAAAATTTACATCATTACAAATCTATACTTATTCCTTTAAGGAAGAAAAGAACAAAGAGTTAGTTACTTTTTATGGCTTAAATGCCAAATGATTTAATCTTTTAATATTATTTGTGAAATAGACAGCCTTGAATGAAAATTTTCACTAACTTTGTTAATAAAGAGGAATTTAACCATTTCTATTCATATATACGAAACCATACACAAAATAAGATGATGAATTAGGAAGGAAATGCTGTTAAGAGAATTACTATAAGCATGAGGAAACTATTAGACTAGAGTTTTCAGTAGTCTAAAATTCTGAGATTTGATTTTTAAATGATGAAACATCCAATAAGCCAAATGACTCTGCATAAACATGTACATGGAATAAATTATTCCAAATGAAAGCATGGATATTATTTGTTCAGCTGTTTTAGTGGTTGGAACGTTAGGAACAAAAGCTATTATTGTTCGATGTATTTTTTCACAGGAAATAGACAGTGGCAAACATACAGTAGTTCAACACATGAGATCAGAGACATGGTTTTTATAGTAAACTAAGAACAGATGTTGGAACGATTCAAGACCTTTACAGAAATTATTAGTTATGTTTGCCTTTGAAAGCAAAGAAAGTTTATAGAGACTCACATATCTGATTATATTAAGAAACAGACAGGTTTTCAAATCCAAAAGCCTTAATTCATTCAAGCTAAAAGTTTCTGCTGCACAAATTCTGCGTGTCTTCTCAACACTATCGAAAATAATTATGTTAGGTTCCATGTTACCCTGCTGCTTTCAAAAGTATGCTTACTTTTGAGAGATAAAAACTGATTCCTCACATACAGCCTAAGTAGTCCCACTCACTAAAAATCAAATAGAAATAGGATTTATGCTGCAGGCAAAAACCACTGTGAAACAGCAATCACTGAAATCAATTTACTGACATTAGGAAAAAAAAATTCTCCAGGTTACTGGAAAGCATATTTTCTAAAGCTAAAGTACAGGCTAGCAAGTTAATTTTTTTTTTCTATTTATGAGATGCCTATATAAGATAATTTTGCCTGATTAGTTCCCCCAAGTTCTCAAGGTCAGTGACAAAATCATTAAAGACTTAAGATTTCCACTAACAAAACTACCAACTTAGCTGAATCTCTTCTAAAATATGTTAACTATTTCCCCTGTGATGTGGGATAGGCTGTCATTTTACTAGATAAGGATAAACTCTCAACTTCTTCCCCATTACAAAAGATTCGAGATTACAGCACTTGCCACATTTTCCCTCTTGTGTATGCAAAAGTAGGACTATAGACAAAGTTCAGGACAAAACAATAGGAGTGTGAATAGGCAATATTTTGTGATAAATGTCTAAATTTATTAGACAAAAAATTCAAATAAACCATTTAAGCTTGCAAAGTCTCAAAAAAAGAAAAAAAACAAACTATGTCCAAAGTTAAAAAAAGGAAATTAAATGATATGATCAGAAATCAATGGCACAGAGATTTGAACAATTGAAAATAACAACAAAATTAAGTCAATTTTGAAGCAATAAACAACATTGACAAACTTTTTCTAGACTAACCAAGAAAATAGAATAGCCAACGGAATAAAATATGAAATAGCTACACTAATATCACATAAATAGTAGAAATTAAAATATATGCCAATAGACAAAAAGAAATAGATACATTATCAGAAATAGCAACCTACCAAGACTAAGTTAAACGAAAATTGAAAATCTGAATAGATCTAGGGGGCTGGAGCGATAGCACAGTGGGTAGGGCGTTTGCCTTGCACATAGCCGACCAGGGTTCGATTCCCAGCATCTCATATGGTCCCTTGATCACCACCAGGAGTAATTCCTGAGTGTAGAGCCAGGAGTAACCCCTGTGCATTGTCGGGTGTGACCCAAAAAGAAAAAAAAAAAAGAAGAAAATCTGAATTGATCTATAGCAGGTCTAAACCAGAAATCAAAACCTATAATTAGATGACTTTAACAAACATTTAAAAAAGTGCATTATTTTTACCAAAAACATAGAAGAGGTGAAAATGGTTTATGATGCTAGCACTACCCTGATATCAGAGATATAAAAAATGCTATAACGAAAGAAATCTAGAAGTGATTTATATATATATATGTGATATATATTTGTAGAAACATATTTGCTGGGTTTTTTGTGTGTATGCACACACACAAATCTTCAATAAATATTAAGTGCAATTTATCTCAATAGCACTCTCAGATGAGCATGTGCTATGATTAAATGGGACTTACTCCTGTAATGCAATAATGTTTCAACATATTCAGTCAACCAATACGATTCATTGCATTAGTAGGATATAGATATAAGTAATAAAATAATTTCAATAGATACAGGAGAGTTTTGACTCAATTTAACATATATTTGTTATAGTATATTTCAGCAAATTTAGAACAAAAGCAATGTATTTCAAAATAGTGGTTTGTATAACTCCAAAGCCAAGATCAAACTCAAAGGTCAAAAAGCTGAGTGCTTTTCTGATGAGATCAAGAAGAAAATAAGGATTCTTATTCTTAAACTTCTAAACTTCTATTTAACTTAGTATTGAAAGATAAATCTGTATTTTTTGGAATAGAAATGAACAGTAGTCAACCAATTAGAAAAACAAACAAAAGCACTTTTTAGATGATACAATCTTGTGTGGGATCATAACGACTCCTCCAAAATCTGGGACCTAGTATGTAAAATCAGCATAGTGCAGAAGATGGCCAGGTGAGATAGATAAGGAGCTTGTATTCCACACAGCTCACCCCACTCTGATTTCTGGCACTATATTTTGTTCTCCAAGAACCACCAGGAGTGATCATAGAGAAGAGTTAGGAGTAATCCCTGAGCATTTCTGGATGGGGGCTTTAATACTCCCCCTCCAAAAAGTACAGGAAGAAATCACTTGTATCACTTGTAGTCCCATTGATCTTCGATTTGCTCAAGCAGGCACCAGTAACATCTCCATTTGTCCCTGTCTCGAGCTAGTGTAGCCCAATGATACCTGCTCGCTCCAGGACAGAAAGAGCTTCAAATCATTCAGTCAGAGATTTGACAAAGAAATCTGACCATCTAGTTGGTGGGCAGCCACGAGGTCTTCTGACGTCCCGTGGAATCTAGTCTTGTAACAGCTCTAGTCCAATGGTCGTCTCTGAATCACATTACATGACCAGCCCATCTGATTTTTGATGCCCTGACAAATGAGACAGCATCCCGGAATTTTGACCGTCGACGGAGGTCAGAACTCTGGATTCCTTCTCTCACTTGAGTGAGACATGATATTGCCAGCATAGTTCTTTCGATTCCTCTTTGGGATACCCTAAATAGCATTTTCATCCTGCTTGTGTAGAGCCCAGGTCTCTGAGGCATATATTAGTGCAGGAAGAACGGTGGAATCAAAAAGATGTGCCAGAGTCGGAGGTTCTTCGTTCTCTTAACCACCTCTTCGACGCTCTTCAATGCATTCCACGCTTTTCTCTTCCTCCTGCGCAGTTCTGGCACCAAGTCATTCTTCATGTTGATTTCTCGACCCAGGTACACATAGCTGCTGCATTTGGAGATGTTCTTTCCATTGAGAGCAAATGGAGCTTCAGGGACCAGTTCGTTTTTCATGAATATCGTCTTGTTGAGATTCAGCTGCAATCCGAAGTTTCCACACTTGTGGTCGAAGTCGGTCAGCATTTGTGCCGCTTGGCTAATGTTTGGCGTTATGAGAATGATGTCATCAGCGAAGCAGAGGTGGTGTAATTCCTGACTGTCTTCATTCCCATTCCTTCGCATTCCAGTCGTCGCATGATGTTCTCGAGGGTGGCACTGAAGAGTTTCAGTGAAATGGTATCACCTTGCCGCACCCCTCTCTTTACATCAATGATCACTTCCTTGTAGAATGGTGAGATCCTGGTGGATGTCTCCCTTCTTGTACAATAGAACGGTCCTACTGGTTTTCCACTGGGACAGAAGCTTGCATTCAGACAGGTAGCGTGTGAAGAGTCAGGCCAGTGTATTGATTAGTACTGGCGGTAGATTCTTCAGGTGTTCGGGTCTGACCTTGTCTGGACCCGGTGTTGTTCGCATCTTTACCAGCGAAATGGCGTGTCAGATTTCAGAAGGGAGAACGTTGGGAACGACATATCCATCCTGCGCAATTTGGTATGTGGGCAGGTGGACATGGCTGTCAAAGAGATCCGAGTAGAAGTCTTGAATAATTTTCTCCATTGCCTTTCTGGAGGATGTGATAGAGCCATCGGGACGTCGGAGGGCAGTCATCTTGGTCCTGTAGCACAGCAGGTAGGGTGTTTGCCTTCCATGCGGCTGACCCAGGTTTAATTCCTCCACCCCTCTCCAAGAGCCTGGCAAGCTACAGAGAGTATCCTGTCCACATGGCATAGCCAGCAAGCTACCTGTGGCATATTCGATAGGCCAAAAACAGTAACAAGTCTTACAATGGAGACATTACTGGTGCCCGCTCGAGCAAATCCATGAACAACGGGATGACAGTGCAACAGTGCAGTGCATTCTTAATGAGCTTAAAACTTGAATATAAATATTGAAATAATAAAATGCATAGGAAACATAGGTGACAAGCTCTTCAGCATTGTTTTGATATATTTAAGCTATATTTCCAACAGCTTGACAAAGGAAAACAGAAATAAATAAATGGGACTAGATCAAGTTACAAAACTTCTATACAACAAATGAATATTATTAAATGAAAAGTCTTTGTATGATAATATATTCTCAAATAGAGACATATATCTATTCTTACATATGTACATGTATACATATAAATATATGTATTAGATAAGGGTTTCACTTATTTATTTGGGGTTAGGGTGCTTGCAAGCGGTGCTCAAGCTGTCTATAGGAGAACTGGTGATTCTAAGCCAATGGGACTAGCAATTTAATACAAAGGTTCCTGGATGTGATGGTGTCATGGCCCTGTAATGCTGGGATACCTGTGGAACCCCGGCTATGGGGCCTCCAGTGCTATACCCAGTGGTACCTGAGGCATGGAGGGCCACAGCTGGTCGTGCTCAAAGCTCAGGTTCACCTTTCTATAAGAATTCCTCCTACTAAGGTCCTTTCTGATGTTACCTAAATTAATCAATGACAAACTTTCAGTATTTTAAAACTTCTATCAACATTGTCTTTGTTTTTATTTAAAACACTTTCAAAAGCCTTTTGTAAGTGAAAATATTTACTGAGGAAAAATGTGAAGAGGAGAAAAAGAGTGATAAGTTGAGAAGAGAGAGAGAAAATTATAATAAGGAAAGAGAAATTACCCTCCCACACACTGAGTTGGGATGTAGTGAACTCCTGAATGGAGTGTACCTAAAAGGTTTTAAAAAAATCATCAAAGTAATTACTTTATTGATCTCCTTCCATTAACTCTTTTCATGCATTTTGTGAGTTCCTTCACATTAATTATCAAAATTGTGACCTAGCTCTCATTTCCTAGTCTTTTTTCTTTCCTACATAACACACACACACACACAATCATTATATTTTAAGTCATAGCTTTAAACTCTATGACTTTAAATCTGACCAATTTGGGGGGAAAATCCATACACTGAGATATTCACCCATATATATTTCTACTGGTATCTGCACTTGAGGTTGAAGCCGTATTTTAGAATTAACACATGCCCATAGACAAACACGTAAAATTCCCTTCCAAAAGTTACTTAGTATAACATTTTCCTCCGCAGTAAATGTCATCTCCATTCATATTTTTCCCTTTAGCTTATGACTTCAGAATCATAATTGAATCCTCTCCTTCTCCTGCTTCTATTCATTAGCAAGTGTTGTTATCTCTGTCACTGTCACTGTCATCCCTTTGCTCATCGATTTGCTTGAACGGGCACCAGTAACATCTCCATTGTGAGACTTGTTACTGTTTTTGGCATATCGAATACGCCATGGGTAGCTTGCCAGGGTCTGCCATATGGGTGAGATACTCTCGGTAGCTTGCCGGGCTCTCAGAGAGGGAGTGTTGTTATAATTACCATAGAACATATTCCACAGAAGTTAGAGCTCATCATTGACATTACTACTAAATATATGAGTAATGAATCATTTCACAGTTCAACAAAAGCACTATCCAAACCATGCTCGCAATACTGGTAAAATATTTGAATTTTCAGAATTCTTCTCATATTATTTCTAGAAATATTCAGTCAGACTTGATTAAAATTATCTTCCAAGAGAACAGATGCATTATGAGATCCTGCCCATGTAAAGAATGTAATAGATAAATTGCTTCTTGGATACAGATTAATCAGTGACATGAAAAAAAGTGCATCACAATGTACCTTATTTTCTTACGTGCTTTATAAGAAGCAGCAGACTTTCATTTAGCAACTTTATCATTATTGTGATAATTCAAGCTGAATAAATTATAATTTATTACTCACAATAATCACTGCTAAAAGCAAGAAGTAGTCAAATTTTATTAAATTACCGTATTTATTCCCTTTGGTTACCCAATGCTTTAGAATAAATTATACATATGTGTGTATATATACATTATATGAATATGCATATATACGGATTTTATGCATATTATGCAAAGGCATTTTCTAACAATCATCAATAAATGACTAAAATGTATTTAGTTAAGCATATAACAAATGAATTTTCTTTCATATATCATACTATATACATATATAAAATGAATGTGAAAGCAGTCTTTAGAGTTAGATTTTAACTCAACTTCTACATTTAAATCTTACTGGTAGTAAAATTTTAAGACTATTTCCTCATCTGCAAATGTTGAATGTAATGATTTCATACATACTGTGGTTATTTAATGTTGTAATGTTGTAGATACTTAGAATAGAATTTGGTACATAAAAAAAATATTAAACACAGAAAGAAAATTCAATGAACCAGAAGATACAAGCTACTTTTAAGAAACATTAAACAGAAGAACTGGTTAGTATAATACTGATTTACAGTTACATTGATTAAGCATATTTGGAAGAATTGACTTTCAACTTTGTTTAATTCAAAACAACTAGCCAATATTTCTCAACAAAATTGCTGAATAGAAGATTGCAAATTCTTATAGCACTTCCTTGGAGTGAACTCTGAAATATTCTCAAGATTGACAAAGGAAGAATAAAGGTATAGAGGAAACTTAAGTAGGAATATTTTATGGTGTCTTCCTCAAAACACATGTAAAAAGATGCTATGAGATGGAATTAAACTAAAATTCAAAGAGTAGCATACTGCCAACACTCTTAATGTGGTTCTTCATAGAGAAAATTAAAATTTTTATTAATGCTAGAAATGTTTGCAAAGTAAGAACGTGCAATTCAAAATTACTCTAGTATTAGAAATCATGATATAAAAACTCAAATTAATCATATATTTAGCTATTACCAAGAAGAAAGAGGAGGCAAACCTATCACCAAAGCAGCCACTACTGATAACAAATATTGCAGCTGGACTTAAAGAAGGAATCAATTGATTTCATATGAGGAATAGTTTATCGAAGAAAGGAGGATCACCAAGAAATTTCATACTCAAACTAAATCGTCCCCATCCAGGGCATTCATTGAAGAAAAGATTAGATGAATTCTTCCCTGACAACATTGAAATACAAAACAGATCATTAGGGCCAGAGATTTAATATTTAATATAGCGGGTTAGACACTTACCCTGAACACACTAAATTGGGTTTAATCCACATGGTCCTATGGCTTAAAGGGTTCAAACCACATGGTCCTCTGAGCTCACTAGGAGTGATATGTGGCTCAAAGTCTGGAATAAACCCGGAGCACAGCTCAATATAACCCCAAAATCCAATAAAACAAAAATAAAGTGAAAAAACAATGAAAATACCCCTCAACCAAAGCCAGTACAGCCCAATCATTAAATCAAAATCAACAACGCTTCCTAATTTAAAGATAAGCAAAAACTCCAAAACGTAAAATCTAGACCCAAAAGAAATCTCCTCAGAACGCAAAGCAAATGACTCAGAAATATGAACTCTACTGAAAACTAAATATAGCTATTATGAAGAAAATCAAATAAATTCATTGTATGCATATTAATACAGGATGAATAAAGACAGATGCAAAGAGCAGAGGGTTCTTTACCAAAGAGACTGAAGCTTGAAAGTCAAAATTAGTAAAGACTAGAATCCAGGGAAATTTCAATTTGACAAGGAAAATCATGTTACAAATATTTCTGTCTACTAAAAATTAAGAGACAAACATATAAGAACATTTGTTTCATTTTTTTAGATTACAATAATTAATTAGTGACAAAACACATATGTGTCACATTATAATTTAACTCTTAAAATACAAATAAATTAAATTTGTTATGGTTTAAATGGAATCATAATCATATAAAATACCCTTCATCATTATAACTGTAAATTGTAGCACTGTAGCACTGTTGTCCTGTTGTTCATAAAAAATGCAGTATGTAATATTTATTAAAGTAGAAAAGAAAGAAAAGAAAAAAGCAAGAAAAAAGAAAGGGAGGGAGGGAAAGAAAGAAAGAAAGAGAATGACAGAGAGAAAGAAAGAGAGAGAGAAAGAAAGAAAGACAGAAAGAAAAAAAGAGAGAGAGAAAGAAAGACAGAAAGAAAGGAAGAAAGAGAGAGAGAAAAAAAGAGAGGAAGAAAGAGAGAAAGAAAGAGAAAGAGAGAAAGGAAGGAAGGAAGGAAGGAAGGAAGGAAGGAAGGAAGGAAGGAAGGAAGGAAGGAAGGAAGGAAGGAAGGAAGGAAGGAAGGAAGGAAGGAAAAGAGAGAAAGAAAGAAAGAAAGAAAGAAAGAAAGAAGAAGAAAGAAAGAAAGAAAGAAAGAAAGAAAGAAAGAAAGAAAGAGAGAGAGAAAGAGAGAGAGAAAGAGAGAAAGAAAGAAAGAGAGAAAGAAAGAAAGAAAGAAAGAAAGAAAGAGAGAGAGAGAGAAGAAAGAAAGAAAGAAAGAAAGAAAGAAGAAAGAAAGAAAGAAAGAAAGAAAGAAAGAAAGAAAGAAAGAAAGAAAGAAAGAAAGAAAGAAAGAAAGAAAGAAGGAAAGAAAGAAAGAGAGAGACATAAAGTGAGGAAGAGAGAAAGAAGGAAAGGAAGAAAGAAAGAAAGAAAGAAAGAGAGAGAGAGAGAGAGAGAAAGAAAGAAAGAAAGAAAGAAAGAAAGAAAGAAAGAAAGAAAGAAAGAAAGAAAGAAAGAAAGAAAGAAAGAAAGAAGAGAGAGAGAGAAGTGAGGAAGAGAGAAAGAAGGAAAGGAAGAAGAAAGAAAGAAAGAAAGAAGAAAGAAAGAAAGAAAGAAAGAAAGAAAGAAAGAAAGAAAGAAAGAAAGAAAGAAAGAGAGGAAGAGATAAAGAGGGGAAGAAAGAAAGAAAGAAAAGAAAGAAAGAAAGAGAGAGAGAGAGAAAGAAAGAAAGAAAGAAAGAGAGAGAGAGAGAAAAAAGAAAGAAAGAAAGAAAGAAAGAAAGAAAGAAAGAAAGAAAGAAAGGAAAGAAAGAAAGAAAGAAAGAAGAAAGAAAGAAAGAAAGAAAGAAAGAAAGAAAGAAAGAAAGAGAGGAAGGAAGGAAGGAAGGAAGGAAGGAAGGAAGGAAGGAAGGAAGGAAGGAAGGAAGGAAGGAAGGAAGGAAGGAGGAAGGAAGGAAGGAAGGAAGGAAGGAAGGAAGGAAGGAAGGAAGGAAGGAAGGAAGGAATTGAAAGAGATATAAAGAAGAAACTAAAGGAAGAAAAAAAGGAAAAATGGAGGAAAAGTCCAAGTCCCTTTCATCTGTAAGCTGTTGCTATTGTAATGCCCAGATCTAGCAGTGTACTCCAGATCATGCCAGTGGCTTCCTTGTTCCCACTACTGCTCTATGAAAAACAAACGCCTCTAGGACAATAAATCTAAAATTAGTGAATTCATAATTAATATTGCATTATTATCTAATAAAGCCTTCAAATATATGACAAGTGGTGAAAATTTTAATAAATTGCAGATTCTCATGTGCGGCAGTATTACAATATCTTTTCCTATACGCAACGTGGCACTGTGGCTTTCCATTAATTAAAAGCTAACTTTCCTATACTACGCATTTGTACTTTTATGACAAACTTTGGGAGGTCTCACTGTCCTACAAAATGTTTTGCTCTAAGTTTGAATGAAAGACACAGTATACCTGGACCTTAAAAAATGCTATTTAATTCAATATTATTCTGAGCCTTTAGTATAGATGTCCTCATAGACGTCTAGATCAGTCATTTTCAAATGTATTTGGTGTACCACCCATTTTTCAGGGAAAGAAAAATCAGTAACTCCTCAAAAGTGTACCACTGTAAATCGAACAAAAAGATTTTGTCCCCCAATTGCATCTGAGACTACAACCAACACCCCGAGTTCCTCCTCTAGACCCCGGGGGGAAATTTTACCCACGTGGGGAAACAGTGACAGATATACTACATAAAAACTAAAACACTACATTTTTAAAGCTGGTTTTATAATTTCATTCTGATATAACTTCAAATAAAGAAAAATAAACAGCTAATTCAAATGTGCATATATTAGTCTACATGAAACCTTAGTCTATGAAACCACAGAAATAATTTCAAATGAAAAAAATCTAAAAAAGGGCACTTGATATAACATTTATGAAATGAAACATTGTACCTGTGTCACAGAAAATGTGCAGATATATTTTATAACCGTAGCCCCAATCATTTATGATTTTAAAGGAATCTGCAATCAAACCTGTTAAAGTTTTTTTGGTTATGTCTTTGTTCAAATTGTTTTAAAGATGCCAAGTATGATTATAAAAAGGTTTTTTTTTCAGATAAGATTATTGTATTACTCAATGAGGTTGAGTGAATGACTAATAAAATGAACATAAGTCAAAGAGAAAAAAATGCATAATTGAAATGTTTAATATTAAGATAGAAAATATTTTAATTTTCTATTTTATATACCCTGTAGTAGATTTTGGAAATCTGTGGTAAGCAACTGTAGAAATTCTGTTTATGATGGTACTTAAATATCGTCACTTCTTCATAAATGGCAGTACTGGACACAATAGAAAGCACATAAATTTTATGGGTAGTCAAATGCAGAAATTAAGACCTGACCTTTCAATCAGTAACTATAACTATATCTAATTACTATTTATGTACTATTTATATAACCAAGAAAAAGAATGTAAGCACTTAATTCAGTAACTAGACATAGTAAAAATCAAATGTTAACATTTCACTGTGAAACCAACACAGTGCAACATTATAATTTGGGCTGGGATGTAATAAGTGGTAGAACATATATCTTACATAATGAGGTTCTGAGTTTGATATCTGGTATAACACTTCTCCCCAAATCATCACCTCTCCTTCAAAAACAGAAAGAGAAACAAAAAAAAGAATAAAACATATTTAGAAATCAGTTCAAATGATGAAATTTACTGTGGAAACAGTTTCATAGTCAAAAGATAGAAAATGCTAAATATTATTTTAAGAATAAACATTACATGAGAGCTTAATATGCCTCATTTTCTTATAAAACTATAAGAAAAATTGCCTTATATCAAGGAAAGCACTATTATAGTGTTAAATAAATATTTTATTTAAAATGTATAATTATGTTTTTGAGATATAATTTATTGGATAATAATTATAAAAATATTAAAAATGGGACAAATTTTATATAAAAACATAATTACACAATGCCATATTTCTAAATTTTCTCTCATGCCTTCCATATCAATCACACAGATATTGTTTAATCTTTTAGCACTATTTCAAGTACCTTTTTCCAATTCATTAACATCTAAGAACATGCTTTAAAATAAAATTTTATGTAGTAAAAACATAAATACTTTATGTAAACAATAAATGATTTAATTCTAAATGATGCAGTCTTAAAAATGTTAATTTCAAAACACATTATATTCTGGAGAAATATTATTTTAATAAACTTACATTAATTTTCATAAAGCCTATTTATTGAAAGCAATTTTCCAATTCATTAATGTCTAAGAACATGCTTTGGAATCAAATTTCATATAGTACAAATATAAATACTTTAGATAAACAATAAATGATTGAATTGTAAATTATCTAATTGTAAAACATGTTAATTCAAAAAACATTACAGTGAAGAGATATTAATTTAATAAATTTATACCAATTTTTATAAAGCTTATTTGTCTAGAGTAATAATAATCATAAAATTAAAACCAAGTATCACTATTGCTATTCATCAAAAACATCATCTGTTTACATAAATATGGATTACACTTTAAAATGCTATACATATTAAGTATATTTCTCTTAATAATCATTTCAAAATTAGAAATACATGTTATAGCTAAATAAAATTGAATTTTAACATAAAAAACAAAAATAATTCATGCTATTTCTAAACACCTGTGTCTGTACATCCAAAAATATAGTCCAGAGGTCTAAAAAAGAGAGTAATATAAAATATTTTAAAATCAACTGTTCAGAGTATTATATAAATGTGAATAAATCCTGTTTTTTTTTTCAACTTAGTGTAAAGCTTGCCTTCAAATTAAGTGTATTATTATCTGAGACGCATTCACCAGTATTAAATAGAGTCTTTACTGACCTTTTCTACTTCAAAAATTAAATCAGGTAAAACACCATTATAATAAGTTATCTTTTCAACTTATATTGATAATAACCATCAAGTATAACCCTTAATAACAAAATAAATATGCACGTGCAAATGCACGTGTTAAGGGTGGGATATTTAAACTGCAAAGCAGAAGGTCTTCAGGGAAAAATATAGCAACCATGCCAATCATATAAACGGGAAACCACCTTCAGAGTATTGTGTGACTAGGGAGAGCACGATTAGAAGACATTTTCTCCTTAAGAGTGTGGATATTAAGGATAAGGCCTAGTATCTGTTTTGTAACAATCTATCGCTACCATTGTGTTGAGTAAATATCTATAGAGAAATAGCATGACTCCATTTTGATAGAACTTCTGAAACAGGGAATGAGCTAGATTTGTTCAATGAGATGTAATTTGCCAATCTGCGCATGAGATATAAGTGAATTCCTGGGGCTGGGGCCATAGCACAGCGGGTAGGGCGTTTGCCTTGCACGAGGCCGGCCCGGGGAATCCCATATGGTCCCCTGAGCACTGCCAGGAGTGATTCCTGAGTGCAGAGTCGGGAGTAACCCCTGTGCAACGCTGGGTGTGATCCAAAAAGAAAAAAATAAAAATGAATTCCTACCGGACTGGAGAGTGTACAGAGGGCAGGACATTTGCCTTGCGCTTGCTGACCTGAGTTGGATCCCTCATCCCTGGTCCCCAGCATGCCGTGTGGTCCCAGACGTATTGCCAGGAGGGGTTCCTGAGGGCAGAGCCAAGAGTAACCCTGATCATTGCCAGGTATAACCTAAAAACAAACAAACAAACAAACAAACAAAAATTACTACTGATACATGAAAATTAAAACTATACAACATGAGTAAATGATATTTACTCTAATTCCAATAAGAAATCTGTAACCAGATTCCAGGTAATTATAGATTTTATAATTTATAGAATAAAATGCAGTTATAGAATAAAATGTCTGAAAAGAAGATATATTAAAGTAGCATTAGGTGGTAGTCCATCTGCTGAGAACTTCCTGATGTATAAGGAATAAATTGGCAGCTGAGTACGGGTTTATAATATCTCAGTCAACACTGACATAACCAAACCACTTCAAAGTTTACAGAGCTATGCCTGCTTGGAGCTTTCATTTAGCATATTATCTGAGTCTCAGTGACACATGGACCAACGAAAGTACTTCTGAAACTCTCTGGCACTTAACTATAATTTTCCAGAATATGTGTCATTAACAAAAGTGAGAACAAGAAGTTTTATTATTCAGTTCAAAAACTTTTTTTCATAAGACTTTTTTGCAATAACAAAAAGTAATGTCTCCAGGGCGTTGCTCTTTAGGTGAATAAACCATTTTCAGATGTTCCTTTCCTCTAACAGCAGCCCTGATGAGTCAGCAGTAGGAATATCAAACAAAAGCACATACCAGATTGTGAATGGAAAGCAATTGAATGATGGATCTAAAAATACATAGAAAATCAATTTGATGTTCATTTTGTTAAAAAAAATGCTAAAAAATAGATCAGAAAAACTTTCAAGTGAAATAAGAACAATTGCAGTGCCCTAGAGCTCTGATCATCAGCATGGCATATCCTTTTGAGAGTAACCGGAAACAGGCCAGCAGTTATATATATATATATATATATATATATATATATATAGCTATACATAGCTTTATATATATGAATATATATAAATATACATATATATAAGTATGTATATATGTATAAGTATGGGCTGGAGCAATAGCCCAGCAGGTGGGGCCTTGCATGAGGCCAACCCAGGTTTAGTTCCTCTGCCCCTCTTGGAGAGCTCCACAAGCTACTTTATCCCACCCAGAAGGCAGAGCCTGGCAAACTACCCATGGCGTATTTGATATGCCAAAAAACAATAACAAGTCTCACAATGGAGACAGTACTGGTGCCCACTCGAGCAAATTGATGAACAATAGGACAACAGTGATACAGTGCTACATGTATGTGTATATGTGTATATATGCATACGTATATATACATATATGTGTGTACACATATATATGTGTGTATATATGCATATATATATAAAATCACAGTCATCCCATTGCTCGTCCATTTGCTCGAGTGGGCACTGGTAATGTCTCCATTGTGAGACTTGTTGTTACTGTCTTTGGCATATCAAATACACCACAGGTAGCTTACCAGGCTCTGCCATGTATCAAGCTGCTGGCCTGTTTCCAGTTACTCTCAAAAGGATATACTATGCCCATGATCAGTGATGATATATCTATATATATGTGTGTGTGTGTGATGTATATATATACATCACGAAATATATATGATGTATATATACATCACTAAATATATATATGATGTATATATATATCATGAAATATATATGATGTATATATATATACATCACGAAATCAGGAAAACCCATTAATCACCGATTTCATGATATTCAATATACCAACACCAATTTCATCACAATTGCTTATTCCCATCACCATTATCTCCAATTTTCCCAACCACCCCTTAAGCCTTTCCTCAAAAAAGGTCCTCAGCAATTTCTTTTGTATTGCTTTTTATATTAAAAAAGCCATTCATTTTAATAAGAAAAAGCATTTCTTTTGCTAAGAGAATGATCAAAAATGTTTTCTTAGAGGAAAGTTAAGTGAAGAATGTTCTATTTCTCCATCGAAACATTAAGCCCTTGTATAATACGAAGATGTTACAGGTTAAGGCTTCTGTATTTATATTTTGTTAATAGAGGTTGGTTACCTCCTGTATTATATCCCATCTAATCTGGTGTGACACTCTGTTTATCAATGTCGTAGTGTTTGAGATGTAGAAGTCCAAAAGTTTTAACAAGGTGATACAGCTGGAATTAAATTTTTAACTGGGTGGCAGAATTAGGTGTGTGTGTGTGTGTGTGTGTGTGTGTGTGTGTGTGTGTGTGTGTGTGTGTGACAAGAAGTACAGGGAGATGGGGAGAGGTAGCGCATCCCTGACTCTGTGAAAGCCTGGAGATTTCAGTCACAAAACCCATATACCTGAGTTGATCAACAGATTAACTTCTGGATGAGGCTCAACCTGAGCAGAGGGATCTCGCTGGGAGCAAAGCAGTGATTGTGGAGTGCGGCGCTTTCTGCTTACAATGCTCTGTTTATGGGGGTGCTGGGCTCACCCGCCTGCCTCTGGAGTACCCTGAACAGCTCAGCCTTGACACATCTCTGCAACTTGTTGATCTCCTTTGAGAGTCATTTATGAGTCTCTGAATCATGGCTGGTAAATAAGCTTACTTGGCATGGAGGTGGTTCATGAGTGTGATTCAGAAGCAATTTTCTAGTAAATGACTTTGAAAAACTCACTTGTCTATTCATTCATTCAATAGATTGGTGTTTTGGTACCAAGTAGCTTTTGGCACCATTCTAGGTCCTAATACTTTGATATATCTTCCATACCACTGGAAGGAATGCCGAGCCCATGAAAACCAGGTGATGCTGAACTTTGTGACCTTGGACTCTGGGTTCAATGGGATTCAGGAGCAGAGATCCTCTGCCTACTTTCCCCAATCTCTGGCAATCCAGGGGTCAGTCACAACCATAAACCAACTCCTACTGGTGCCAGATAATCTCCTTACCGGCCACCCTCCAGAATTCACGGCTGCTCCTCCTAAAAGGGAGCATAAAAATGAGGCCCTCATAACCATGCCACCAGACTCTGTGCCAGGCTGTTTTCACTTGGGGTGCCCCAGATGGGGACTGGTGAGAGCCTTCCCCCCGACAAGGGACCCAGATCAGGCAGCTGGCCTTCACTACCCAACTACCAACATGTTCCCGGCCACTTTCCACATGCTTGGGTCAAGCATCACGCATGAGCAAAATTATTCTTGAACAGCACGGCCTCAAAGTAGTCACATGGCATATCTTCATAAAGGGAAATATATATATGTATATACACGCATATACATATACATTTATCTGTGTATATATATGCCTCTCTGAGAGGCATATATGTATACATACATATACATATACATATACAGAGAGCTCGCCAAGCTATTGAGAGTATCCTGCCTGCACGGAAGAGCCTGGCAAGCTCCCCGTGGCATATTCAATATGCCAAATAGAGTAACAATAACAAGTCTCATTCCCCTGACCCTGAAAGCGCCTCCAATCATTGGGACATACAATTAAGGAGAGGCTGCTAAAATCTCAGGGCTGGGACAAATGAAGACATTACTGGTGCCTGCTCTAGTAAATCGATGAACAATGGGATGACAGTGATATAGAGATACCACTGGAAGGAAAAATAAAGAATAAAGTTAAATAAACAAGCAAAATGAACCAAAAATTTTGAAGTGTGTCAAAGTCTCAGATAAATAAAACAATTATGAGATAGAGAACCTTTGGGGGTAAAAATTATTTTTGAGTGATTTTCAGAGAATGTTTCTCAGAAGTTATATTTTAATGAGGTCAGATGATAAGAAGAAAGGTAATTTATGTTAATATTTAGGATAAAAAGTTCACTATTCCAGCTGCTCTGTTTCTTACTATTCTTCGAATATGAAATTCATTTTATATTCAAAGCCTCTTTTTGGTTAGTGTTTTCTATAACTGGAAAAGGAGCCAATTCAGTAGATTTGTGATTTAGAACAGAGTAAGATTATCGCATATGGGAAGAAGACAGTATAGAAAAAACAACATTAAGTATGGCAAAATGTATTCAACAGTATTACTGGAAATGACTGGGTAGTGCTGGGGTTATAGGTAAGGAGTACTCAGTGTTTTGGAAAAGGAATCAAGACTTGCTGAAATGGGAAATACTCATTGAGATGATTTGGGAGGTTACATATTAGGTAATAGCTTGTGTTGGAATGGGAATTTAAGGCTGTATGTAATTCTAACTGGTAAATTACTATTACCTTATCCCCATACTGTACCTTCTTACCAACACTACAATTTTTTTCAACTGATAAAATTGTACTTCACAAACTAGCTATTCACTGCCAAATGATGATTGACATTTTTTTCAGAAACAATCTTAGTCATGAATAAATGACTTATATTGAACAAGTCTGACTAAGGGGAAGATCATACAAATTGTAGGGGAATAAGACCTAGAATGTTTTCATTTAATGGCTAACAGAAGGGAAAGTGAGGGTGGGTGGATAGTGGTCCTTCCTACAGCTGATTCAATTAACTCTGGAGCCATAGTTCCATTGGATTTCCTGATATTTAGAATATCTTTCTTTATTTTGAATAGTTTGGATGGGTTACTATGTTACATGCAGCTCAAAGCTCCCACTGACCAAAAAAATAAATAAAGAGAAAAGAAAAGAAAAGATCCCTAATAGTGAAAGCTCTCAATAGGTATGACTTTCCTCTATTCTTCTATCTCCAATGCTCATCGGATAGGCTATTATCCACTTACAAGGAAATCTTTTTATTGTATTATAAATAAGTATCTGAAATTCACACTTTTTGATCATCAAACTTCTCTAATTTTAAGGCATTTCTTATTAATCTAGTGAAGACACCTCCAGATTACACTTCTGGTGAGATAATCCTTGTAGTGAAGAACTCTCATAGTTGACACCTGGCCTCCATTCAGAGGCCAGTAAAAACTTCAATTATGATAGCCTAAAAACGTCCAACACTGTCAAATTAATCCTGGTTGAAAAACATTGTCCATTTGCTCAATATTTGTCCAAAGATCTGAAAGTATAGTCACTATGAGAGTTCTTCACTACAAGGATTATTCTGATAACAAATTACTATTTATGGAATGACAGTTTATACTAGACTCCAGTCTGATGAATTTGGCTTAGATTCTTCCATTTAAATTATATTTATTCTGGTAAATTTGAAATTCTTTAAATTCAATCTCATGGCAATCACCCTTGTATAAAAAACAAAAACAGTAAGAAGTCAGCTGCATTCATTGTCCATCTCAGCTCCCATCATTAAAGAGCCATTTAAGGTGTGATAATACAGAGGGTAGGGCCTTCCCTGCCATACACTCAACCTGGGTTTAATACCCAGCATACCGTGTGGTCACCTCAGCCCACCAGGAGTAATTTCTGAGCACAGAGGCAGGAATTGTGCTGGGTATGCCCCCAAACAAGCAAATAAATAAACAAACAAAGATGTATTTAGAATCCACTTTTATATAACACATTTGTAGTTATACACATTGAAAATAACATAAATAGCGTATAGAAAATTATGGCTGTGCAAGCAAGCATGGCTTGCATTATTAAAGGGGATGGATGGCACATACTTTCACACACATAAAAAAAGTCAACAATGAGTTGATTTTTTTACATACTTGCATGCAAAATGCAATAATAAGATCATTTCCTTATAACATTTTATTACATTAAATTTATGGGAGCTATACATAGGAGTGCTTAGAGGCCAGTAAACCTTGGACCAGTCGGGCTTGAAAGCCTCCAAGCCTAAGCCCACAGTGGACACTTGTGACTTCTGAACTCAGAACCTTGCAATGCCATGTGCTCTATGGTTTAAACAGTCTCACCAGTCCTTCATATGCTTTATTGAGGTGGAGAGCAGAACACTTGGCTGTACCCAGGATGTACTCCTGGCTCTGGGATTACTCCTGGCAGTGCTCAGGGAGCCATATATAATTTGGGGATAGAACAAGGTCAGATGCATGCAAGGCAAGTGCCCTACCTGCTGTGCTATCTCTCTAGTTTTACACTCCTATAAATGTTTTAAGGAAAAAAATCTCTGCCTAGCCAACCAGTCAGTTGAAATTTTTGTCATGATGTTTTCATATCACTATAAATATACCTAACATATTGGGCTTTATACAGATAATTAATACAAATAATTCACCTATTTTAGTTGACAGAGTTGCTCAAAGCAAATTCCTTAAATCTGCGTTGACTCAGATTTCCTATTTTTTCCTATAAGTTTCATCTATTTTTGACTTATGTATTATGTCCTTTTTGTAAGAGATCTGCAAGGTCACAAAATGAAAAGATAAAAGTCTACTTCTGTGAAATCAGCTAGGAAATCTCACAAAAAGCCTAGAAGTAATAAATCATGACTCAGAAAATGTCAGGAAGTTGAAGTAGTATTCACCTCTTATGAAAGTACATCTTGTTCATTCTGAGAAGTTGTAACAAGGCTTTCCATTCTGGCTTAAAATTGGCTATTTTTCTCTTCCATTTCTCAGTATAGATGTCATAGAGTTGTTTGATTCTATTCCTCTTTTCTACTTTTAAAGCAAGCTCTTCTAATAATAAGCTGCTAAATATTAGTTGTAATAACACGTATATTTCAGTGCTGAAAACTGCATAGTTCTATTTAAAATAACTCTTGTAAGGACTGGAATTCTGATAAGCATAATTTCTCTATCTGAAAAACCGCTTTATACAAAAGACTTTATTGTACTTAGAAATTTCTATCTTTTGAAAACCTAATCCAAAACTTGAATTTATTGTCTAAATAAGGTTTACCAATTACTGGTTAAAATAGCTTTAAATGCATTGATTTTCTTAGTGAAGTTTGTGTTTTGTCAACAAACCATATAATAAAGAGTGTTAGAACACAAGTGTAGAAATCAATGAATATTGGGGATGGACAAATATTATAGCACATAGGATTGCCAACCTGGGTTTGATCCGCATATGGTTCCCTGAGCACCACCAAGAGTAATTCCTGAGTGCAGATTGGGACTAATCCCTGAACTTTACTGAGTATGTCCCAAATTCCCCAGTCCTGCAAAAAATGAGTCAAGAAAAATAAGAGAATATCTTGTTTTCATTTCTTATTCTAAACATAAATAGTTAATAGCACTGTAGCACTGTTGTCCTGTTGTTCAGCAATTTCTTCGAGCGGGCACCAGTAATGTCTCCATTGTGAGACTTGTTGTTACTGTTTTTGGCATATCCAATACGCCATGGGTAGCTTACCAGGCTCTGCCGTGCGGGCAGGATAATCTCAGTAGCTTGCTGGGCTCTCCGAGAAGGACGGAGGAATTGAACCCAGGTAGGCCACGTGCAAGGTAAACACTCTACCCACTGTGCTATCACTTCAATCCATAAATAGTAAATAAGAAGTTAAGAAATCTGAATATAAAAAGAGAGACATTCTGTGTGTATTTTTGTGGTTTATATGTGTAAAGGTGGTTAATAAAAAAAATTCCATTTGAAAAGTCAAACACTGGGATAGAGAAATAATATAACAGGTAAAATACTTGCCTTACACACAGATGATCTGGGTTGGATGCCCATCATCCCATCTGGTCACCCAGTAAGCCGCGGGGGTGATCTCTGAGTGTCAGGAGTCAGCCCAGAGCAGAGCTAGTGTGGTCACAAAACAAAAAAAGAAAATTCAATCAAAGACTGAAAACTATTTCTAATGCACTATACAATGGTAGCTCTAGAGTCTGTTCATAAATGGTTTGTTTAGTGGCATCTGGTGACTGGATCTGTTGAGAGTATACAAAAATGAAGACAAATGTAAGATTTTATAATGTGTTAATTACCTCTTGCTTTGTAATTAAAAACAATTGTAGAGAAAATATACTTGCAGGAGAAATAAGTTCATTTACTTGTTGGTTTTTGGTTTGCTGCTTGGCTATATTTCGTGGGTTAGGAAACATCTAATGGCTATTGGTAAAGAAATATGGTGAACTAAAAAATGTAATGTAAGTACTTTCCTCTATATTACTCTTAGAAAAATAATTTTTTGTATGCCATAGAAGAATTTGTTCAATACGGATGCTTTATAAACTAAGGAGCTATATGAAAGTGGGTAAACTATAATAATGCCAGTAAGCTATTGATCCTAGAAAAGGATATATACTTAATTTTAAAAATTTATTCTTTAATATGAATAGACTGACTAGACTTCACAGAACACTTACCAAGATTACTGGAAATCTCACCCCATCTTGGAAAAGCAAAAGGCCTCATGCAATTTTTCTAGGAATTCTTTAGTGGGAAAAAGTAGCCTCACCTTTTAATATCTCATAACCTCAGGCATCCTCCTTCTGCACATATCCTGGTCACTGTGAGAGCCAATCTATTTCTTCAATAAAACAATAATCATAGAGCATAACAATTAGCATAGTAGATTGAATTTATTTTATGTTTTTTGAGACATCATAGAGTATAACAATGAGCATAGCAGATTGAATTTATTTTATGCTTTTGAGAGCTTAAAAGAGTATAGATATTAAAATTTCAATGAAATTCAATCATAAATTTTATTAAAATGACTCAAGTGATTCTAAGAACTTTTTTTACTATTTACTAATGGAAACAACTCTACTCTATAACCATTTTTTCCTTTCTCTTTCTGGGGTCACACCAGCAATTCACAGGGTTTACTCCTGATTCTATCTGGAGTAAATTGTGGTGGTGGTAGAAAATCAAAATAGTGCTGTGGGACCAAATGACAGAGAGTCACAAATAAGGTAAGTAACTTTGCATTGGTACAAGATCTCTAGCCCAGTAGAAAACCACTTTCAGAACATTTTTCTGATGTTTTTCTTATCATTCCTTCAAAGAAAACTGATTTAAAATTTTAAAACTTCAAATTATTTCCTCCAATAATTTAAACACATCTATATTGCTCTTGCTTTCTACTACAACTAGTTTGGGTATTTTTCCCCACTATGACATCTATTGTCTAAAAGGAATATCAGAATGGCAGTAGTGTAAATTGGCTCCAAAACATGACTGTAGAACAGAACACTCAAAGATGAACCAAGATGATCTCTTTGAACATGTTGGGATATGGATGCAGTTGTAAAGTTGTACAAGCTTAAACTTGGATTTTAGTTACAAAGGAGGTACATTCTATTCTTATTGCCTCATTCTTTGGAACCACATTGATTTAACAACTGCCTCTTAGGAAAATTTTTCCCTTACATGTAATTAGTTGAGAACCAACTTGAGGATACTTGCTGAGGGATATTGAATCTATACAAGAGATTTAACAACTTTAAGCTTAGTCTATTCTTAGACACAATTATTAAATATTTCTATTAGTTTGAGTCCCGTGCCTAGAAGTGCTCAGGGCTTACTCCTGGCTCTGTGATGAAGGATCATTTCTTTTGGTGCTAAGGGGACGATATGGGATGCCAGGGATCAAACCTGGGCCGGCCAAGTGCAAGACAAGCAGTCGACCCATTAGACTATCACTCTGGTCCCTCTTTCTAGATGTCTTCTCAATTATGAATTGGGAATAATTCAATTATGAATTGAATTCTTTATTCAACTGAGCATCAATTACTGCAGCTGTGCACTGAAAAAGATAAATCCTTATTATAGCTCTAGAATCCACACACAACTTCATTTTAATAAATAAAGTAAAAGATCTGAAATTGGAAAAATGATTTCCCACTTCCTATAATTGGATCTTGGAATGCATTCCCTACTTCCTATGGATTCTGTGGTCTTCTAGTGTCTGGAAAAATCCTCTTGGTAATCACTCATGAGTGCTGAGGCCACAATCAATATAGTTCAATGTCAAACAGTAGTTCCCATATGTGGTCTGAGTCATTAATTCAGACTAACTACCTTTATTATTGTTGAGGCTCTTGACCACATTTCGTTAGTACAAAAGGCCTAAACCTTTCCCATAATCCATGTGTCTAGTAACATGGCTATAACCATTCTAAACGTGTGCTAATACAGTGTCTGGTTAAGTTTCTTGTGCACCATCTTAAAATCAGGGCTATTTTGATGATCTGACAAGCTTCTTTTTAAACAAAGAGAATAATGTAATGTTATTAACTAAACAGCAATATAAAATATCAATCAATAAAAAGGGTCCTATAAGAGTGTAATCGTATGACCACAAGTAAATACACGCATTTACATGACTAATTTCCATTTAAAAACCACTTCACATAAATTAGAGAATAGAACTACAGAAACTTTCTAAATATGATAACCCTGACAACTTTGATTATGATCAGGTCAGTAAGTTCTTTTAAAAAATAGCAAAATATCTATGCTAAAATAGTTCCTCAGTTCTATTGGAGTCCTTTTGTATCACAAATAATTAAAAACCTAATGGTAAAGCCAAACGAAAGAAGCTTATATATTGACAAAGGAGCTATACTGGGATTCTTGGTGGTGGAATATGAGCACTGGTGAAGGGATGGGTATTCGAGCATTGTATAACTGAGATTTAAACCTGAAAACTTTGTAACTTTCCACATGGTGAAAATAAAAAATTTTTTTAAAAAATGCCATACCTATTCACTATAAGTCTAATATCTAAACTCGAAGCCATGAACCTTCACCAAGAAAAATTTCATTCATTTTGTATGTGTTCAACTGCCCCATAATTCTGAAGTAAATAAAAAGCACTTAGCCCTCTAACACTACAACTAATAAGTTATCAAATCATAGGATCAAAATTTGAATGCAAGAGTTATCACATCAATAGAAGAAAGACAATTTTTTACAGAGTTGTACTTGTAAAAAAAAGAGTTAAAAGGTGTTCCCAAGAAAGAATAAAAAAGGGGTCATATAAAATTTTCATTTTTCCCTTCCAAACCCTCTAATCTTCCTGTCCTGTCAAGCAATTCAGGCAAGATAGAATTAAAACAGCATTAATACTTGGAATCACTTTGCACTGAAAATCCTCCACAGGAGGGATGAAAATATTTTTTTCTAGCAGACAGAGCAAAATTAATTCTTTAATTCTTTCATCTTCAATCTTGCTGCTTTAGTATTTTGGATATTGAAATCCTGTAAGTAAATTTCTCATAAGGAATAATTCATATATGTTAAGTAGATATTTTATAGGTTGTTTTTTTAAAAAAAACAGTGATTAAGAAATTATCCAGAATATAACTTTTGTAGAATCTCTGTGAATCTCTGATTCTCTAAGTGACAGAATTATTATTTTAAGTTCCTTATATGTGTGATTATAAATTCAAAAGATGTATAAAACAATGCTAAAATTGATCCTTATAATTATCATAGTCTATATTATATAAATAAAATGTAAATTATATTAAAATCAATGTATTTCACAAAAATATTTCCCAGAACTTCCAGTAAAGTGCCAGACTATGCAAGTTAATGAATAATAAATGAATGCTAACAGGGTAAATGATTAACTTACCCGTTTCATTTGCTCTTTTGTATATGCTCATATACTCTTTTTAATTCTTTATTTGATTTATTTTAATTGCAGTTTAGTACCTTGTGGGGAAATGTCAACATAATTTAAAATATACAATTAAATAAGTAAAGGCATTTAAGGTTCACTTATATGTTTAACATGCAGTACTTGAAATATTTGCATCACTTGCTGAGAAATTACAATATGCTAATATATGTATGAACACATAGTAGACACATGTCACTGAACACCACAAAATGAAATCATAAACACTGTGCCATGTATTTAAACTACACTTCATGTAGTAAAGAATCAAAGTAATTGAAGTATTTATGTAGTTCACTTTTCAATTCTTTATTTTCAAATTGCTTTATCCCATAAAAGTATACCATTTTCAGACATAATGATTCTAGATCACCTATGTAAACTGCAGATATAATCAAATTGAAGCTAACTGCTATCTTGAATTTGATGTGACTACAAGTTGTTACTCCCTTTATTGAGAGACATAACAAAATTCCCCTTCTCTTAAATCTGAACAGGGATGAATGGCTTTTGAACTAACTGATTGCCAAGAGAACAAAGGGGAAGATACATTGTGACATTGGAGTATAGTTTCTGGAACCCTTGAGCTTTTTGAGTAGAAAGACTGTTGCTCTATAACCATCATGTTAGAAGAGTCACATATCAGCATTCTTGATAATCTATGCAGTCTACTTGTGTTGTCAAGAATGTCAAGGAAGACATGTAAAAATTAAGCTATCTTGGTCCATCCAAAGGAGCCCAAGATTAAGTCCAATTTAATGACATCATGAAGGAGAATAAAAGCATCTTCGTGTTGAAGACTACCTGAGTTCCTAATTTATAATATCCTTAAACATGACAGTTATTGTTGCTTTCTACTTTCACAATCATCTTTGGTTGGCTATTGTGATTAAACAGCTGGCACAGATGCATAGATATGAAAAGGCATGAGAATTCTATTTATTGACAATGTGATTGAATTGTGATTAATGTCAATGGGGTTATTTTAAATAGCTACTAGTTCTCTTAATTCTTTCTCTCCTACAATGACAATTTTTTTCCTTTTATAAAAGATTTTTTCCTTTTATAATGGATGATGATTTTTATCTGCTCAGAAAAGGGCCATCATTGCCATTCCTTATCTATTTTATATTTAGATGATAGCTTGTTGAAAAGATCCAAAAAATTATTATAATTTAGTTCCCTTCTTTTCTCTTATGATAATAATCCCATCTTAGCCATAATTGACAGAACCTATCAACTGATGTTCAACTGATGTTATAAACTACAAATATGATCAAAAATATAAAATTGAATTATTAAAAGTCTTGACTATTAGATAAAAATAGCAAAAACAAAAATCTACCCACAAGCAAAATATTTTAAAACATTTGTGGTCATAACCTATTTGAACCTGAATCATATGTCTCTCACCTCTAATGTATTACTTTATATTTTGCTAGGTGAAATTAAGAAGTTTATATTTTATCAACTAATACTCAACTCCAGTCCATCTCATATTTTCACTGTACCACTGTTTTTTTGTAGAAACGCTTATACATTTTATATATGCATATGTATATGCATACTGCAAATTATTGAGCGATAGAAGATAGATGGAGAAATAGGTATATAGATAGACAGATTTGGGGCAAAAAATAACTATGTGAAGGATATGTACAGCCAAAGAGTTAGAACAGTAGGTCGGAAACTTACCTTGCACGTGGCTGATTTGGGTTCAATGACCAGCATCTATACGGTCCTACAAGCATCATTAGGAGTAATGCCTGAATGCCTGAGCACTGTCAACTGTGGCTAAAACAAAAAATCAAAAAAACTATATAAATAAAATTCTTAAAAATAACTATGTAAATATGTTTATATTAGTAGATATCAGAATAAGGAAATAATTTTATTTCAAAGAATATGACTACCAGTGATTTGGACTCTCCTGGTGATACTCAGCCTGTCTGGCCAGCTGATTAATGCTAGTGCTTGCAGTGCACATTGCTCTGGCCCACTAGTGCTGGGGACCACCAGGATCAGACCTACTGGTGCTTGGGGTATCGTGGGGGAGGCGATACACTTCTCAGCAGGCCATGTGAGGCTGGAGATCGAACTTAGGTCCTATGCATGCATGGCATGTGATACTGAACCCTAGCTATTTTCCCTACCCACATTTTCATTATTTTTTTTTTATTCCCTTGACCTTCTCTTCCTTGTTACTACTGTTGCTGAGGTGACTGGAAATTGCAGTCTGAGGGTACCATGGCTGTGGTACCCTCACAGATACCTAAAGTGCTTGTTCGGGTTGCACACTAGGGTGAGGTCCTTGCATACTCAGCCATGGTGCTCACCCCGGATTGTACTTCTCTAGTCATGGTACTTTCACACATACTCAACAGGTGTTTCCCTCTTTAGTCTGAGCACAAACATTTGAAGTACCATGGGAGTTGTGTTGTAGTGCTCACATAAGTTTGAGAGTGGTGGCATTTCTGAGCCCTAAGGATCACACATTTTCAGTTATGGCACTTCCTCATGGCTGCACACCAAGTTACAGTACATGTACACATCTGGTTAAGAGCAGCATGATATTGTTTACAGTTCTATCAGAACCCAAACATCCAGGCTCAATTGCAGAGATGCCAGAGTGATGTTCAGTGCATACAGCACCAACAGGTATTCAAGCCATGACCATGTTTTTAAGGCATTATGCCATGACAATTCCTCCCAGCCCATCTCTTTCTTAAGTCTTACCTCTCACATGGAAACCTTCTTCCATTTTCTTTTGTCCTTCAAATTTGATCCACAAATACACTTAACACTTTTCATTTAAACCCATTTAAACTCTGCTGTGCCAAGCTAGAGATTCTATTGCCATGACATTTATACTGTTTTGTACTCTGTTCAAAACAAACAAACAAACAAACAAAAAAGCTGTGGACTCTTCAAATATTTTTTTCTTGACAAGCTAGCATGAATCTTCGTATACAGTGTCTGGAATGAAGAGCACATTTGCTCCCTGACTTCACTGTGCTCCCACAGTTGGTTGAACCCTCAGTGCTCATCCAACACCACAGTCCTGCAGTACTCAGCTGTTCCACTCAATGCCTTCCTTGCCTAATAGTTTTTTTAGTTGTTCCCTTTAAGTAGTTAATGGTGGATTGTCTCTGGAAAATACTTTCCTCTTCACAGCTTCCTCCTGAAACATGGAAAACTTTTCTAAGTGTTAAATGTCAATCTCTTGCAACTTACTCTAATAAGATACTGCAACTTATTTGTTCTCCAGTTAGCTATAATGTCTCCACCAAGCACTTAGACTTGAGAAGAGGGTGGTATTTTCTTGAGTGCTCTATCCCAGTTTTAAAGGTAGTGGCCAAAATAGAGTGTTATATTATATAGCATGGATTGTAAGTATAGTACAGAATGCTGTGGAATAGGAGAGATGAACAGGAGTGCTGTAGAGTGCCATGATATAGTATGGTACTGCTTGGCATATATAATTTTAATAGACTAAATTCTGTCAGAATCCATTTGTTTAAGTATCTCATCTCAGTACATTGACATGTGACATCATTTGGAGATAGCCCCAAATGAACAATTACATAAAAATTCTGTAAGAGTATGACCCTTCAGTAACTTTTCTATTTTTTACTATGGGAATAGCACTGTAGCACTGTCGTCCCATTGTTCATCGATTTGCTTGAGTGGGCACCAGTAACGTCTTCATTGTGAGACTTGTTGTTACTGTTTTTGGCATACTGAATACACCACAGGTAGCTTGCCAGGCTCTGCTGTGCTGGGAGGTACTCTCGATAGTTTGCCGGGCTCTCCAAGAGGGATGGAGGAATTGAACTCAGGTCGGCCCTGTGCAAGGCAAATGCCCTACCCACTGTGCTATTGTTCCAGTCCGCTATGAGAATATATATGTATATATTAGTATACTTTATATATTAGTATACATTACTTTTACTTATTTCTAGCATCTTGAGCAAGATTCCACATTTTCATTTTGTATTAGACCCGAATATTAAGTGATCAATGTAATCCTCTATTTTGTATTCCAAAATCTTGTGTGAGTAAGCTAGATGTAATCATATCTACCATTAGATATAACTACAGCTAGATAACCGCATCTATCTACTAATGACCACTACCTACTAGTGTATTTACCATTCCACTTCTAGCTGCACGAGCTATACCCACTGTACTAACACTTTTGCCCCAATATAAAGTATCTTTCCTTGCATTCTTACATTCGTCCTGTCCAGTTAGTATAAATTAACTCATTCAAACTGTTTGTATATGAGGCTGGAGTGATAGTGCAGCAGGTCGGACACTTCTCTTGCATGCAGATGCTCAGTGTTCCATTCCTGGCACCACATATCTCTGTCCAGAGTAATCCTTGAGTGCAGAGAAAGAAGTCAGCCCTGAGTACAGCAGGGTGTGGCCAAAACAAAACAAAGCAAAGAACAATTTCCAGTTCTTGAAGAAGTTTTAAACCTTTATAAGTAAGATTTATGGATATGCCAGTATGTCTTCTTCCAAATATCCTCTTATACCTCTATGACATTCGATGTATAAACCATTATGTAAGACAAACCAAACCACATTTCAAGGACTATGTGGGGGGGAGGGGGGAAGTAGGGGAGGGTCTGTTTTTGCCAATATAGTCTGAGGAATTTTAAAGTTATAGTATTTACTCATATGCTCACTATCAACTTATTAGCCAAAATTGTTGAATAAATGAATCAGGGTAAAAAAGAGCAAGCAACTTAAAAAGGACTACTTAAATTTATTTGAAATAACTCAAATTTTTATATTACTAGGATGAACACAAATGCCACTGAACATCTTTGACACACAATTCATGATAGAGAAAAACCATTGTTTTATTTTCAATAGTCTTCAATAAAGAAATCAGGCATCTTTGCTAATTCTCATCAACTGGTATGTTCTAGCTTACATACTCAATATTATTTCAATTCTTCTTACATGAGACAAAAGCCTGTTTGTTAATTATAAGTAAAGCACATTTAAACATTAGCCAGTAATATGCGTTTGGTAGCACAAGGTTTTGTTGTTTTTAGAGAATAAGATTTCTTTCATTCATGAATTTAAGAAAGAAAAAAAATGATTTCATAAGTATTACTTTGGATTTAAATCTCTTCACTTTAACTTTGACACAACATTTTTCTCGGCTTTTCTTACCTTTCTCCATTCCTGTCTCTTAGCACAGACCTACAGTGTATCCCACGTAGATTATTTTTTCTTTTTTGCATTTACAGTGTTTTCTCAAGCTTTTCAGAAATGTTTTAAGTGGGCTTTATGTTCCTCTATGCCTCATAGGGATGTTTTAAATTAACTTTTTCAATCCTCTGAAGTTGAATAAAATACCATTTATATAATCATATACTTTCTCCTCAGGTTCACTAAAACCTGTGTACTGTGTAGGATTTCGTATCTTGATCTCATTGCATAATCTTGGTAGAACATGTTCTTAATTTGGCACGAGCCATTTTATTTATTGTAGTAAAATCAACTGTCGGGAAAGTGTGCATTTATTTTAAGTGAATATAGCTACCACAAACTCTGCTAGCAATATTTCTTGCTTAATAAACAATGTTACATTGAACAGATAGCTGAACAGATAGCACAGCAAGATGTGTGCTTTCTTCACAAACGGCCAACCCGGGTTCAATCCTTGGCATCCCACATAGGACCCCTGAACTTTGCCAGAAATGATTCCTGAGCCCAGAGCCAGGAGCACTATGCTGCCAGGTGTGGCCCAACATCTCACCATCCCCTCAATCAACTGCAAAAGATGTATGAATATATTGTACACCACTGTCTCCGCATTGAGACTTCTCTAATATTAGTGTACATTTTCCAATGTACACTAGTGTTAAATGTGGCTTTGCTTGTTCCCTTACCCACCTCCCTGCCTTCAGAATCACCCAATCGTTAGTCTACCCTTTGATCTCTCCTCTCCCAATAAATTTCAATTTTAAAAAATATAATCAAGTCTCACTCTTTCTTTCAAGCCCTTGTGCACTTTAAAGATGCATCACTCTTTCTGTTCTCTGTGTATGTTTTTTCCCAGTCCAGTGAAACCCATTTTCTCTCTGAAACATGTATTTCTTCACTTTCTCTCAGCTCATGTCTTTTGAAGGAAATTTCATTCACTAAAACCTATCTGGCTTCGTTATTTTTGCCTCCGCCTGAAATCCTTCTCAGCTTGGGAAGGCTATGACAGATCCTGACTGACTTTGGTGGGCTAGAACAGACTTGCCTTTCCTGCAAAGTGCAATGCCTCACTCTAGCCTAAATCCAAGGCTCCATGGGCAATCAGGGAGCATTCCCCATGCTGGCAGGACAAGCAGACTCAGGTGCAGATTGATGGCTGCTTCCCTGGGGTTGGCAGGACCCGTGCATCCATGCGGTGTAGCAGACTTATCAGTCCTGATCCAAGCCAGGCGTTTCTGAGGAGTGCCGGTGGTATATGTAGGAATATCCGAAGGCAAACCACTTTCTCGGAGTTCAGAGTCTGTCTCTCAACCATCCCGCTTTACCAAGCCAAAGGCTGCAGAGGTTGTTCATTCCTTAAATCATTTGACCTCCATAAACCAGGCAAAACTTTTCCCCTCTAGGGCATAGTGGGTTTTAAAAGTTGTCTAATCTAGCTAATGTGCCATTCAGACTGACAACTATGAAATCCAATTAACCATTGCTGGACTCCTTTTTACTAAATTAGCAAGATTTTACTCCCGCCTCAGCAGGGTCTGCGCCCCATTGTCAGCATGAAGTTAAGGAGTCAAACCTTAACCTACCCCTGTAGTGTTTAAGGGGGTGAAACCTCTAGGGGGTGGGAAGAGGACTTTGCAGGCAGCTAGGTAGGATGGGCCCTAGTAATGAGCTTTGGGGACAAAATAAAACTTAAGAAGAGGTTGCCTAGCCCTAAGGGCAAGTCTGTTCTAGCCCACCAAAGTTTTATGGTTTCCTTTTATGTATACATAGCAAAGTGGGTAGGGCGTTTGCCTTGCACACGGCTGACCCAGGTTCGATTCCCAGCATCCCATATGATCCCCTGAGCATGGCCAGGGGTAATTCCTGAGTGCAGAGCCAGGAGTGACCCCTGAGCCTCACTGGGTGTGACCCAAAAAGAAAAAAAAAAAGAGGTTGCCTAGCCCTGAATTAGCCCTAGGCTTGAAGACCACATCCCTTTGAGATGCAAGAGCTGAGCTCTTTGGAGATGGAAAACTCAACACAAAGAAATCCAAATTCTCACCCTGAGAAAGGCCAGAGCCCTCAGGAGAGAAGCCTAGATAAAGGGAAAGATCACAGTGAGGTTAGGAAGGACCATCCACAGCGCAAGGCTTTCCCTGTGGCAAATCCTGGGTGTACTTTTATGGTTTCCTTTTATGTATACATAGGCGGAGAAAGCCAGGCCAAGACCATTTAGCGGAATTGTATGTAACCACCTCCTCCCCAAAGCCATCTTGAGGCTTGCTCTCTCAAACCCCTGTTTTTTCTTCAACTTGTACTTGCTAGCTTGCTCTTTCGAGCCTGTGTTTTCACTTCAGTGCATTCCCCTCTTTCCCCTCATGTCTGCCTGCCTTCCTTCCTTCCTTCCTTCCTTCCTTCCTTCCTTCCTTCCTTCCTTCCTTCCTTCCTTCCTTCCTTCCTTCCTTCCTTCCTTCCTTCCTTCCTTCCTTCCTTCCTTCCTTCCTTCCTTCCCTTCTCCCTCCCTTACTTCTCTTTCCCTCCCTCCCTTTCTTCCTTTCTTTTTTTTTTTCGGGAGGGAAGAGTCTACAGCCAGCAATGATCAGGCAGTGCTCCTTTCTCTGCCCACTGAAATCACTCCTTTTTTTTTTTTTTTTTGCTTTTTGGGTCACACCTGGTGATGCTCAGGTCTCACTCCTGGCTCTGCACTCAGGAATTACTCCTGGTGGTGCTCAGGGGACCATATGGGAAGCTGGGAATCAAACCGGGTTGGCCACGTGCAAGGCAAACACCCTTCCTGCTGTGCTATCACTCTGGCCCCTGAAATTACTCCTGATAGTGCTTAGGGGACCATAATGGGTGCTGGTTTGAACCCCTATTGGCTGTGTGCAAGGCAAATGCTGTCTTACCAGCTGTCCTATATTTCCAACCCCCATTACATCTTTCTAAGTAAACTTCTTACAATAAAACTATCTTCTTGTTTCACAAAAAGATACATATATATTTTTTCATGATAAAAATGCTAAAAAGGGGAAACAGTTTTGTTTTCCTTACAAGATTACAGCAAATCTAATATAATACATGGATTCATCTATAAAGAACCTGTCCTGAAACTACCAAAATAAGACTTCTATACCAAAAGACAGAGAAAGAGCCCCCATAAAAATCAGAAACAGAGAGACATCCTCACCAACAAAGAAATCACACTGAGGTGATAAGCTGCAGTCCATACAAGATGAGCAGGACTTTGGGGAGTAAGGAGTTTGTTTTGAATACCTAGAGGTCCAAGGCCATAATTCTATTCTTTCAAAACAGTTTTTTTCAAACTATTGAGACCCGACATTGCTGTATTCTGTGCAAGTCAGCTTGAATATCTCAACACTTGATTCCGGACGTCCAGGGTCATAAGTTTTCCAATATTAGGCATGTGTGCAAGACCCCATAGCATGTGAGAAAGACACCTCAAAGCACTGACTGCCACCCACGCCTGCTTGAAGTTGCACTCCAGCCAAAGCAAGGCACTCCTAGTCACAAGCCTCAGGGATTTCCAAAGTTCAAACTCAACCAGAGACATAAGCGTTGCTTGACACTCACAATCTTGAACAACCCCTAGTCCTCACGCACAACTACTTGAAAACTGACCCCTGCCCATTCCAGAACTCATCACAACTGCATAATAGCACTGAAGAAAATTCAGTGTCAGAATTCTAATGGTGCATATTGAAATAAGAAGCTACATAGAAGACAATTTCAGCAAGAAGAGAGAAAGTAAGCAAAAGTCTAAAGTGAAGTCACAGAGCTAGCTACCAAATAGAGTGACTAAGCTGAGAAATTCAGTTTAATTTTAACCAAAGAATGATGTGAAAGATCAAGCAATGTGATTGAGAGTAGGTAGAAAATACAGTTTTTAAAAAATAATCCATTAAAGGATTAAAAATATTTTTTAATAAATGAAGATGAAGAAATATGGGATAACCACAAACAGTATCACGTTTATTTCCTGGTGGTTCCAGGTAGGGAATCTGAGAGGAAAAGAGCTTTCACAATATCTAAACTGATCTGTATGTGTCTGATAGGAAAGAAAAGAGTCCAACTGTAAAGACAAATGAATTATATGCAGCATGATATCAAAGTAGATAATTGAAACACGTAAGTAAAAAATAGCAATGAACAATAGAAGATAACTCCAACAGACACTTTTAGGTCTTTTACAAATAGAGACATAGCAGAGTGAGGATGAAGATGCATCACTGGCACTGCAAAATAAACAAGTAGAAAAATAAACACCCACATAAAAGACACCCACACACAAAGTGTCTGTCTCTCTACCTTAATTAACTTCAAATACTTCTCATTTAATATACAATGATACAGTGATTTTTTTTTGTACTTAATAGACTTCGAGTTTTTTTTTTTTAAAGCATAGATTTTCCTATTTTATTTACTCTTTGGTTCCTGGACATAGACTTCTACTAGGTTTATACTAAACTCTTAAACATACTTTGAATGAAATGGATACTACAAATATATTTTAATGTAAAATCTTCATTAAAAAAGACATTAAAGTAAAAGAATTTATATAGCAAATTCAAATATATAGGGCTGTTTAGATTCTTATTCTTGTTCATAAACTAGGTTTTAATGGTGTGAAAAATAAGAACTTTCTCTCACATTATATTTCCCCTCTAGAATTAATTTTTCGCACAGAAGTAAACAGGTATGTGGACTATAAAACAGTAATATGTTCTAGTATCCCAACCATTACTCAATTTCTTTTGTAGTAGTTAATCTTTCATTAAATTTTAAATACAAGATATCATATTTATTTTTTCTAGTTTGTATAAAGATAGAACTTTTTGTAAATGAGATAAAAGTGCATTTATTCTTGAAAAGATCTGGAAGATAACTCTTTAGGTAGGACTAGTAATCTCAAAAAAATTATAGTAAAATTAAATGACTTCACTTTAAGTTTTGTCACTTTTTATTATTTGATTCTGGATATTCTTGTAAAGAAAATCATGGGAAGAGAAGTCCATGTAAAATCATTGAACTCAGAAAGCAGTCCTGTAACTTGCTATCTTCCTTTTTATAAGTGCCGGGTCTGTCTCTCTACTTCAGTAGTGTCTGTAGTGTGCCATGAATAACTACCCTAGAAAGCATATTATAAAACACATTCTATATCTGTGTTTACCAAAGTGAGCAAAACAGACCCTTTGGGGGGTTCTGGAAAATCCACCAGGGGTCTTAGATAACTTGGTGGTATTTTGTTGTTGTTTTTTTTTTCCTTAAAGAAGGTAGATTTCTAAGGGAACACATATTGAGTGTTTTCTGAAAAAAAAATTAGGTAAAGTAAATTTGATAATCTCTTATCTTTATTAATCATGTAATACCTCTACTCACTATTATGCCTTACAGAAGTATATCTTCAACCTATGATCTTCTGACATTTTCCCCCCCTTGGTTAATAAGCAAGAACAAAGAAATAGAAATCTGATTCCTTTGTTGTGGCTTTATTTATTCATTCTTTTTGGACAGGAAAACAAAACAAAATGAAACAAAAACAGCATTTGTAGTGAATATGAGAAGGGGTGGAGAGACACTTAACCTCAAGAAGAAAACATGGACTTCTCAGCTAGCGGAGAGAGCAAGCTGAGAATACAAATCTCAGGTTGGGATGTAGGCAAATCCCAGGGTGGGAATGAGTCTGTCATACTTTTACGAAGGAGTATCAAAATTCTGGGAAATTAATAGAAAATTAAGAAAAAAGAGGAGCGAGACATTAAGGAATAAGTACATAAGACAAGTTCTGAACACAACTGTATAATAGAATAAAGAGAAACTTGGTTAGAGTAGAAATATTTCTGCAAAATATGCTTAGCAAACAACGCAATTGCAAAATCAAGTTATATATTTTATTAATTTTTGAAAATCAGTGGGCTGAAGGGGGGTTTGAGTGAAAAGAGCCAACAAAGTGTATAAAATTTATTAGTACTCATTATGTGATCCTGGACACACATGACTGAAGCAGATAAAATGACCCTTAATGCATAAGACAGAGAGCTTACTATAAGACCACAGACAATTATGCTAGAGTCTTACTTTCTTCATATTATAGCTTACACAAAGTATTTTTGCTATTTTATCTTTCTACATTTTATTTTTAATATATGATTTAAAAATATTTACTTTTAATTTTTTTATCCTTCTATATTTTATTTTTAAGATGATACATATATCCATTACTTAAGTGAATTCAAATTATAGCTATGTATCAACTTAACCTATGTTAGCTACCATGATATTTTAATATCTAAAAACATACTCCTCAGAAATTATAGGGAATCCTTCATTTGTGCCTATTTATCATTTTGAACTTTTTTTACTATTTTATTTATAATTTTTCTTACTGTTTTTGCATCTTGATTTTTAAAACACTCATACACTTTTTAAATAAAAATTAGCAGAAGGCGCTGGAGCAATAGCACAGTGGGTAGGGCGTTTGCCTTGCACGCTGCTGACCCGGGCTCAATTCCCAACATCCCATATGGTCCCCTAAGCACCGCCAGAAATAATTCCTGAGTGCAAAGCCAGGAGTAACCCCTGTGCATTGCCAGTTGTGACCTAAAATGCAAAAAAAAAAAAAAAAAAAAAAGCAGAAAATTTCATTCCTAAAACAAACAAAACTATAGCTAACAATTCATCTTTATTTCACCAAGTTTTATCAAAACCAAGAAGAGTCATCATCAAAGAACTAATATAATTTCAAATTAAGGAATATTTATATTATATGTTAAAGGAAAAATATCTCTTTCCAGTCCTTGGAAAACAATAGAAAAATTTTGTGTGTCATAAATCTAAAGCTAAAAATGAAAAGAACATGGCTAACCTTTCTAAAACAATTGTCTCTCCTAAGGGTTTGGTTCTGCTTCTGTGATCATATAATCTTCATGTTATTTTATGCATTCCCTATGGCTGAATCAACTACAACATCATTGCATATTAAAATTTCAACACAGAAATGCACATTTAAATTGTGTGCTTGATATAAAAATCATGAAGCGTCTGGAGGCAAGTTGAAGAAACAACTTAGTTTAATAAAGAGATCAATATAGCTGAGTAGACATATCACAGCATCGTTTTCTAAGACTTCTCACTCGTGCACAAAAGAAACCAAAAAAGAAAACAAAATTTTAAAAAAGAAAACAAGTGTTTTCTGAATGCCTTTAACAGGAGATTAGTCTCCTAATGAAAAAAAGAACAGATACATCATAAAATTTTGCAACCATCCAATATTTGAAATCATTTTAATCTTTCTCATACATTCACAAATAGCGGCTAGCTCTCAAAAGTAAGAAAGTACAATATATAAACTGATGTCTACATATTTGGAGTTTAGCTTATATGCCAATTTCAGAAAATAAGCTATTTATCATGAAATTCACATGAAAATTATATTTGTGATTCTAGGTATAAGAAAATTTAGTCAACAGTGTCTCTTCAAATCATTTATACATATTCACATAGTGTTGGAATGATATGTGGATGAAACTCATTAACCATACTTTAAGTTGTGGTACTTCAATAAAAACCGAGCCAGAGAAACAGTTCCGAGGGTAGGTACTTGCCCTGCGCACAGCTGACCCAGGATTGGATCCCTAGCACTGCCAGGAGTAATTCCTGAGTGCCACAACTGAGCATTGCCTGTTGTCATCCAAACCACACATTCGGCCAAAAATGACGGAAGATACTGTCTTATCAGAAGTTATGCAAAAGGATACTTACACAGCTATCTTACTCAAAAATAAATATTGCCCACATTGGGGTTCTGCTTTAGTTTGTAGATAATCAAATATTTAAAATATACTATTAAAAATCATTTCATCTTAATTTATAAATAATTATAGCCTAAGTGTTAATGGAGAGAAATTTCCTTTTGGATCTTCTATGAATGTAATAGGTTTTTATGTAACAAAGAATAAAATGGATTTCATTTTCATTGGCCTTTAAAGTGTACATAACATGAGCTGTGATACTTCCTAGTTTCACTGATGCAGTTAACAAAGGAAGTCTTTTCTGCTTTTCGTTCCCCCCAAGAGATGTTTTTTTTAAATGAGAGTGCTATATCCTAATGCTCCAAATTATACAGAGAATCTTAAGTACAAGTAAGTAAACAATAAACTAAAAGGAAAGACAGTTATAAAACTAATTTAACTCAGGTAATACACAGACGAGTGCAAAAATAGCTACAGAAGGTTTTGTTGTTGTTGTTGTTAAATTTTTTTATTTTTGGCCACATCCAGAGGTGTTCAGGGTATACTCCTGGCTCTGCACGCAGATATCATTCCAAGTGTGCTGGAATGACAGGACAGTGGGTACGGTGCACCCCCTTGCCTTGCACACTGCAGACTGGCTTCAATTTCCAGCATCACTTACAGCCCACCTTGCACCACCAGTAGCAATTCCTGAGTGCAGAGCCAGGAGCAACCTCTGAATGCTGCTGGATTTGGCCACTGAAAAGCAAACAAACTAACAAAAAAATCACTCCTGGAGCTGCTCAGGGGACCATACAGGGTGCAGGGAATTGAATTCCTGTGGGTCATGTGCAAGACAAATGCCTTACCTCTATACTATTTTGGTTCAGAAAGTTAAATATTCTGCATAAACTAAAATTACTTTGCAAGACACACATACACACACACACAAACTCACTCCATATCTAGATTTATACTATAAATCAACATTATTTTATAAAAAGTCCTCAAAACAAATATAAGTATATATTCATATGTATTTGAACATCATAAATATTTAATTCATCCAAAAATATAAAACAAGATAAATAACTACTTATCTGTATATGAATTTGAAGCAATATTATAAAAGTCGAAACCGATTATATGAATGAAGTAACAATATGGTTATGATTTCATATATTATACTGAAGATGCAAAAAAAACATACATTTTGTTTTCAAAAGAATTTGGAACAAAAACTATTATATAATCTCAAAAATGCTACATTAAATTTATAAATATAATTATTTAAAGTTTTCATAGCATACATGTACACAGCAGCATGCACATAATATAGTTTAGGTAATTAATTTTTACATGCATCTTAAATGCTTTCAACTGTTCAGTGTTAAAGTTATATTAAAAAATTAGAAATTATCCTAAAAACAAAATGATAAAATTTGATATCATGGCACCCACCAGCAAGAAATTATTTTCCATAAATAAAACAAGTATTTCATTAAAACTGCAACATTAAAGAAATGTAAACATTCATAATATAGGTTGAATAATAATAAAGAGTGAATATTTTGTTGAATTCATTTCAAGTGTTTTTAATTAAATTACCTATCTGTGATTTAAATAATCTTTGAAACAGTTAAGATTTAGTTATTCCACTATTTTTTAAAATTAAAGGACAAATGTTACTCTTAAAACATAAAAGTTTTTATCCCTGAGAAAAATTACCCCAGAGTCTCATCTGAGGAAGAGTGCAGTTATAAAAGTATGAAAAATAAGTATGAGTGAAAAAGAGAGATTTTTAATTAATGACTCAAGTTAGGTCTTCTGAAAAAATTATTTAATTTATAAATGTTTCTTACATTATGAAATTAAAGTACAAAATTGAAATAGTCTCACAAATCAAGTGGATCTGAGAAATATCAATGATCATATTATGGAAAACATTGTAAACAATTGCATAAGCTCATGATAGGAAATGAGTTTTAATTCCAACTCATTTTTGGAAGGACGGTTGAGTTTTTTGTATGTTTGGGGTCCATCACTATTGATACTCACGGGTTACTCGTGACTGTTCTCGGGAGTCATTCCTGTTGATGCTTTCAGGGCCATGTATGGGATGCCCAGTATCAAACTTGGCTGGGCTATGAGCAAAGCAAGGAATCATCTTACTCACTGTATCATCTCTCCAGCCCCAAAATCAACTTTTAAAAATATTTGTGTTCACTACTGTTTAAAATTTCCAGGAGATATGAAAAATTCTAAACTTCAGAAGTGTTTTGAAGATCTCTGCTCTGCAGAATATGTATTCAAACTGGTTTAGATAACTTGAAAAAAGCACTGCAATAGGCAGTATACATTGCAATCACAAGAAAAACAATATTTATTCCATGTTTGTATATGGCCCGTAACAACCTTATGACTATTCACAGTTTCAACTGATGCAAAATTTAGTGAATGCATGATATTTCCCCTAATAGCCACATATTTTTTGATTGTTTAGAATGTTTTCTAGTCCCACTCTAAAATGTAACTTTTGTTTGCTTGGATTATCTAGATAATTGAAGTCAAATGTAATTTTTTTGGTTTCAATATCCAGACAATTTAGGCATAAACTCAGTTGCTGTTAACTTATAGTAGAAGAATAAAATGTGTTTTCAAAATTTAAAGTGACATATGAGATCCAATCTGTGACTCTGCATGAATTTTAAGCATAGTGTAAGCACCTTGGTAGTCTAACCTGACACATATGTACCATTTTTGTTATAAAATGGGCAGAAAATTTGTTTAGTGCCATTAGAAATCAATATTTGCAATATTATACAAGTCAAAAATATATTTAGTTTTTTTAAAAAATTATCTTAATATAATTGTCTTGTTCTTCCCTCCTCTGCTTAAAATAAAGGCAAATGATTTGTTAAATTTTACATTAAATTTACTTAACTTGCTCAAAAAGTATTTAACACTTCTTTAAGAATCTCTACTACTAAAATTCTTTTTTAAAACTCACTGCTGTCAACAGCAGTATCAGGGCAGAACTATACAGAAAATGATTCTACCTTCATAAGCTGCCAGTTTT